>NW_025536306.1:0-62743 GCF_020615455.1 Coregonus clupeaformis
ATCCAGCCAAATCCCGAACCGCACAGCCATTGAAAATGATTGGGACAACATTCCACAGGCCACAATCAACAGCCCGATCAACTCTATGCGAAGGAGAAGTGGCGCGCTGCATGAGGCAAATGGTGGTCACACCAGATACTGACTGGTTTTCTGATCAACCAGTCAGGATGCCCTCAATGGTGCAGCTGTAAAAGGTTGTGAAGATCTGAGGGGCCATGCCAAATCGTTTCAGCCTCCTGAGTGAGAAGAAGCGTTGCCATGCCTTCCTCACGACTGTTCTGGTGTTAGGGGAGCATGTTAAGTCCTCAGTGACGAGGACACAGAGGAACTTGACACTCTTGACCCGCTCCACTACGGCCCCTTCGATGTGGATGGGGGTGTGCACCTGCCCCTGTTTCCTGAAGTCCAAGATCAGCTCCTTGCTCTTGCTGATGTTGAGGGTGAGGTTGTTGTCCTGGCCCCACACTGCCAGGTCTCTGACCTCCTCCCTGCAGGCTGTCTCATCGCCGTTGGTGATCAGGCCGACCACAGTCGTGTTGTCAGCAAACTTAATGATGGAGTTTTAGTCGTGCGTGGCCACATAGTCGGGGATGAACAGGGAGTACAGGAGGGGGTTAAGCACATACCCCTGGGGGGGCCCTGTGTTGAGGGTCAGCGTGGCAGAGGTGTTGTTGCCTGCTTTTACCACTTGGGGTCGAACCGCCTGGAAATTTTAAAACAATTCTTTTTTTCTAAATGAAATTTTAATATGTGACATTGTTACATACAAGGATACACCATGACATTTCAAATTACTAATTTAATTTTAAAAACTTTTCAGTGTAGTTTTAATGACGTGTGACATATAAAAATATTGGTAGCCTTCACGTGTGTAGCTTGTTGTTTTATGTTGGCCAATCAAAGTGGCAAAGAGGCTCGATCTGTAGCAAGTGGAGAGAGAACTCACTAATGCAATGCAAGATGTAATAAAATAATGGAATTAAAAGTGAGCGAAATGAGAAGTAGTAGGCTATAATGAGCAAATCTTATCTGGTTGATCTTTTATTGTATAATAAAGCCTATCACCCAGCTGGAAAAGAGTAACGGTCTGACTAGGCAATATTTTTATCAGCCATCTTCCTCTGTCTGCTCCATTCTGATCACACACAAAGCCCCTCCGCAGCTGCAGCAATAGAGCGCCAGCCTCTCTCCCTCGCGCAGCAGTGCTCAGCTTAAAAACCAAACTTAAAAAAAAAACACATGTATTTAGAATATCCGGATATCCGACAAGTTCATGATACTATTCGAATAATGAAATTATTTCAAAACCCCATCCTTAGTGTGTGAGTCATGGAGTACTGCTGCAGGACAGCACGATCTCTCTAGGCAGAGCAAAGGTCACAAAAAGATTAAAACTGTGTCACAGGCTACACTATGTCCTACCTTTTCACTTGTTCAAACTGCCAATTTGCCTTGTCAAATATGTTTAGCCTTAAATAGCCTAACTATAAAAGTCAGATGTTAGTTACATATTAAAGGCCTCAGCCAGGAGCCTATATTTTCTCTTTATAAGCCTATGTAAGTCTCTTCTGATAACATCTATTTCTCAATATGACAATGATGAACAGGTGTGCCTTGTTAAAAGTTAATTTGTGGAATTTCTTTCCTTCTTAATGCGTTTGAGCCAATCAGTTGTGTTGTGACAAGGTAGGGGTGGTATACAGAAGATAGCCCTATTTGCTAAAAGACCAAGTCCATATTATAGCAAGAACAGCTCAAATAAGCAAAGAGAAACGACAGTCCATCATTACTTTAAGACATGAAGGTCAGTCAATCCGGAAAATTTCAAGAACTTTGAAAGTTTCTTCAAGTGCAGTCGCAAAAACCATCAAGTGCTATGATGAAACTGGCTCTCATGAGGACCGCCACAGGAATGGAAGACCCAGAGTTACCTCTGCTGCAGAGGATAAGTTCACTAGAGTTACCAGCCTCAGAAATTGCAGCCCAAATAAATGCTTCACAGTTCAAGTAACAGACACATCTCAACATCAACTGTTCAGAGGAGACTGTGTGAATCAGGCCTTCATGGTCGAATTGCTGCAAAGAAACCACTACTAAAGGACACCAATAAGAAGAAGAGACTTGCTTGGGCCAAGAAACACGAGCAATGGAAATGTGTCCTTTGGTCTGGAGTCCAAATTGGAGATTTTTGGTTCCAACCGCTGTGTCTTTGTGAGACGCGGTGTGGGTGAACGGATGATCTCAGCATGTATATTTCCCACCGTAAAGCATGGAGTTGTTATGATGTGGGTGTGCTTTGCTGGTGACACTGTCAGTGATTTATTTAGAATTCAAGGCACACTTAACCAGCATGGCTACCACAGCATTCTGCAGCTATATGCCATCCCATCTGGTTTGAGCTTCGTGGGACTATCATTTTGTTTTTCAACAGCACAATGACCCAACACACCTCCAGGCTGTGTAAGGGCTATTTTACCAAGAAGGAGAGTGATGGAGTGCTGCATCAGATGACCTGGCCTCCACAATTAAATGTTTTACATTTTAGTCATTTAGCAGACGCTCTTATCCAGAGCGACTTACAGTTAGTGAGTGCATACATAATATATATATTATTTTCATACTGGCCCCCGTGGGAATCGAACCCACAATCCTGGCGTTGCAAACGCCATGCTCTACCAACTGAGCTACATCCCTGCCGGCCATTCCCTCCCCTACCCTGGACAACGCTGGGCCAATTGTGCGCCGCCCCATGGGTCTCCCGGTCGCTGCCGGCTACGACAGAGCCTGGATGTCATGTTGACACTAATGTAAACCCTAAACCTAAAATACACATTCTTATTGGACAAGTTTAGGTAGAACCTCCCCTTTTTTAAACCGAGTATGACCACGAACCTGCTGAGTGGTCCCGTCCAGTCTGTCCATCCGTCAACCTGTGTGTCTGTCCCCCTCTCTCAGCGTGTTTCGGGGCCACCATCACGAGGCTCTGGGGCTGCACTTCGTCATGTTCCTCCCCACCCTGTACACCCAGTGTAACAAGGAGCAGTTCAAGAAGTGGGTCCCCCTGGCTGAGTCTTTCAAGGCCCTGGGCACCTACGGCCAGACAGAGATGGGGCACGGTCAGTCCCATACAGATAATTTATAATAACGATAACGTAATAGCACAATTTATACAACATAAATGCTTGTGCAATTTTTTAAAACTAGCTAGCTAAGTAAGTTATATGTTCGAATTATGGAAGGATCATAGGGAGTCTTAGGGATGGACAGTTGTCGATCCTTGATGTAGGATTTTCTTTTTTAATATTGTTTTCAAATCATGGGGTGGACATTTTGATTGAAAGTGATTCCTTGTAGGTGTTTGACAGATCACTGTAGTTGTTTGTGTAGACAAAATGTGCCCAAACAGTAGGCATAACGCAATAGATATTAGCTAAACTGAATAGCCAAATCTAATATGCTGGATTCAAAATGTCATGATTGCCTGTCTGTTTTCCGAGTCCTCATAACCTGCCCAATACCTTGGAAAAGGTGACAAAATAAACAATAGGACAAAAAAATCGTTAACATTGCGCTTAGAAACAATACAAAAACATTATGTCCTGAAGAACCCAAATGACTCACATCTAGTTTTTAGTTTCAGTCCATTCCTCCTCAACCCCCTTTATTTCCTCTCCTTCTGCTAGTAGTGGCCTATTAGCCTAATGAGTCGTTTCCAAGCTTTTGTCAGCTAATTCTGATCGCTATTAAGTCTTGATTTTCTCCTTACAAATGATTAACCCTAACACTGTAGAATTTTGACTTTTTAATCAAATGAACTAACATTCTGAATTATGCATTTGAGTGAGTTAAAATTCCTATGTGGATGGTTGTAGGTCTAATTGTTTGCCTGTTCGTGAATTAATGACTTGGATTAATGAATATAGGCCTAACTATTGTTCTTGTCTGTCGAAGTCTCAACTCCTAGGGAAGACTCATGGTGTCCTGCCAAAAAACATGCAGTGTGGGTTGATTTTCGGATCCCTGAATATCCCATTGTTAATATGTAAGCAGAAAAATCTGTGCGATGTAAGACAATTTTGGCCAAGCCAGATGTCTCTTGTTGCCAATGTTTCACTTCTATGACGCTGCGAAGTGGACATTATCCACGATCACGTAACCGTGGCATTTCCATGACAATGTTGTACTCTAGGGAGAGTCCAGGACTGGCTGTTCAGAATTTTCTGTGGGGATCCAAGGCCTCCTTTTTCAGAGTTCTGTTCTGGTTCACTTCTTCTTAGCAACTCACTAGCTAGGTTTCCATTAACTTGTCAAGTGATTTTTGTGTCAACATTTTAAAAGTTTGCATAGAAAATAGATACAATTGCCTGCTGTGGTACGTTTCTATTTAATTAGCTTGTGTCAATAAAAACAGCTGGATGTAATGACCTCGCACCTAAAAAGTACTTTTTTGGAAAAACCTAAAGTGTCGAATGAAAATGTAGTGGTCGAAGTGTTTCCATTACCCATTAAGGCAAGTTGCGCATTAATTAATTGGCAACAGCGCTTATGCCCTCCCACCTATCTGTTTCATGTCTCAGGAAGCCCGCTAAAACCAGCATGGATAGAATGCAATAATTTACTAATATTTGCCATATTCTAATAATTCGCATGTGCCAATGTATTTCCACTGTCCGAGCCATGGTGAAACTTGCACTCCTGTAGATCGGAAATAATTGGATGGTGAAACTTGCCAGCCAACCAGAAAAGCAAGGTGTAAGTAATTCAGGCACTCTTGAAAGTCAGGATAATCCTTGTCCTGCAAATAAATATTATTTGGATAGTTACGTGACGACGTCACATGCCCGAGTACCTTCAAATGTATGTGGCAATCAGCATTTATTCGAAAAACACTGGTTCCATCATTTGTCGCAATGAAGAAAGTTCGACAAAATAAATATCCACCCCTGTCGAACTTTGCCGATCTTTAGAAAATGTCTCCTATATCTATTAGTAATAGTTAGGTGGGTGCTTACATTTGTCCTATTTCGCACATTTAAAAGTGTGTACGTATGTGTGAATTGGAAATTATTATTTTTAAGATAATTTTTTACTCCCTCGGACACCCTCAGCGAGTGGGGTCACGGCCATGGATCAGCCATTATTTACAGCGACCCTGGAGCAAAAATGCCGTGCTCAAAGGCACAGTGGCAGATTTTTTTCACCTTGATGTCTCGGGAATTCGAACCAGCGACCTTTCGGTTATTGGCCCAACACGCTTAACCGCTAGGCTACCTGCAGTTTCCGTTACACGTATCGCACAGATGTTTTTTGCCGACATTGCTTTTGTCTAATAATCCTTGGTCAATGGAAAACTGCCTATTGTCTTAACCTTAAATGCCGTTACAGCTGCTTCACCCTTCCTTATAAACTAAAGCAGGGGTAGGCAACCCTGATCCTGAAGTTTTTCAGGCACTTCATGTTTTTGATTTAACCTACCTGGAAGACCAGGTGTGTTGAATTTAGGAAATCACTGAACTGGTCAATTAGCTCAATTGGTCAGGTGTGGTGCATAGTTGGAACAAAATCCTGCAGTACCTGTGGCCCTCCAGGAACAGGGTTGCCTACCCATGGACTAAAGAGTCTGCTTTAAAACTGCAAGTTGCACTGCACTAGTTGGTGGCATTAGCATAGAATATAATGTTGACTTATTGGTTGACATGCATTTGACATTTTACTGCCTCAGGGTTGTGTTCATTAGGGCATGTAATGAAAAAACATTTTACAATGGAAAACTAAATTGGCCATTTCTTAATGGACCAAGTCCAGTTAGTCCCTTCTTGTCAGTTTTCTTCCGTTGGGTGCCTAATGAACATGGCCCAGAGTTTGCCTCACAATTCAATTGGAATTTAAAATGGGTTTTCAGTGAAATGAGAGTACAGGTTACACTGCTTTTGGAAATTAACATTTCAGGCAAATAAATGAAAGGTTGCAACAGTCATGCCTGAGAAGGTTATTTTGTATGAATGAATTAAATTAATCAATATTTTCTTGATTCAAGCCAGGTCTAAATGCAGATGATTCTAATCCGTTCTCCGCAGTCAATTTGCATGACTAGCTCAGTTTATTTTATTTTATTTTTTATTAATTCTTGCACTTTCCCCTCCATCCCTTCATCCATCTATTCATCCATCTATTCATCCATCCTCTACCCCCAAAATATGATTTACTAACACTTCCAATCTCCCATCTTTTCCAACCATGGCTCCATTGTCATGTCCTATTATATGGTCTATTCTATGCCTAAAAATGTTATTTTTTCCTTGGCTATACCTTATTTTGCATGCCCCCCCCATCCTTCCTTTACCCTCTTCCCCCTTCAAACTACCCTCCTATCCCCTACCCCCTCCTCTTGCCCCTCCCCCCTTGCCGCTGCCCCAGCTGTGTGCACCGTGGGCGGTCAGAGCCGCTGGACCTCCACCTGGGAATGTTCCTGCCCACCCTGCTGAACCAGGCCAGTCCTGAGCAGGTGGAAACATTCTTCATACCCGCCTGGAACCTGGAGATCATCGGCACCTACGCACAGACAGAGATGGGCCACGGTAAAATGCTGAACAAACCGTACCTGATCACCAGCCTCCGGTCACCCCCATGCTCTGTGGAGTGGACAAGAGATGCATGCCCACCCTCTTTGACATTTTGAGTCTAGCCACCAGAAAACTCTCACATACTCGTTAGGGAATTGTGCGTAAAAACGTTTCCCCAGACAAAACGTTTGCGTTGTTAAAGGTCCAATGCAGCCGTTTTTATCTCAATATCAAATTGTTTCTGGGTAACAATTAAGTACCTTACTGTGATTGTTTTCAATTAAAATGGTCAAAAAGAAACAAAAATAGCTTCTTAGCAAAGAGCAATTTCTCAAGCAAGAATTTTGCTAGCACTGTCTGGGAGTGGTCTGAGTATGGAGGGGAATACTCAAAACTAGCTGTTATTGACAGAGAGGTTTGGAACTAATTTACTGCCTGATGATGTCACCGGGCATTCCAAAACTCCATCCCACCAAAACAGGCTGACATTTTAGGCGGTCTTTTCAAACAGCTCACTAAAAGGGCATTATCATAATTTTCACAATTTCACAGTATTATTCCAACCTCATAGTGTGGACATATATATAAAACACAGGAATCATATTTGTGACTGCACTGGGCCTTTTTTAAATGATATATATAAAAAAAGGGCTTTTCACTCTGGCCTTTTACTCTAACAACTTAAACCACTAATACTGGCTGGCTTGGAGAGTGCGTGTTGTGGGCCGTACAGCTTCGCATGGCTTCCCTTTGGAATGTGCTCTGCCGCTGGATCTCACACAGTCTTGTTGCCAGCCACGGTGAACGTGCATGCCCACTTGTAAAGCACCCTAAGTGACTTCCTTTCCAAAACGGGTACCCTCCACCGCCTGTCCCTTTTGTCCCCCTTACTGTGTTTGGAAGTACATTGAGTTTAAAGATAGACAACCTACGTCCTTCGTCACATGTATCTTCACTGTATAACTGTAAAAGGGCTGTCAAACGATTAAAATAATGAATCGAGTTAGTGGGGGGGAGAACTGGCTCTATGGATAGAAAGAGCATTTAAACCTGTCCAACAATAATAATAATAATAATAATAATATGCCATTTAGCAGACGCTTTTATCCAAAGCGACTTACAGTCATGCGTGCATACATTTTTTTTTGTGTATGGGTGCTCCCGGGGATCGAACCCACTACCTTAGCGTTACAAGCGCCGTGCTCTACCAGCTGAGCTACAGAGGCTCCACAGAAGACTAACTAACAACAGCTCAGCCAGGTCTGAGTTGATGTAAAATATAATACAGCTATTAGATCTAGCCTAGGCTACTGATCCATGTTCTTCATGAACTAGTCATAAGCTGCTGCTACTAGAACTGGGATTATTTGCTTAAATCTTTTGACCTGATAACTAAAACAGTAGCAAAATTAACAGCATAAAAAATGTCAGGGGTTAACTTTGACAGCTCTAAACCGTACACATATTAGTTATGCGGATTGTAAGAAATATATTATTTTCTTTTGGTTTTGATTCTTTGGTTTTGGTCTGTCAAACACCTACAAGAGTTTTTCCACTATAGAATATAATAACTTTAAAAAAAACTGGTTATAAAACTAAAATGACATAAGCAAAGTAGGCTACAAAGTATACCCACTAGACCCAACAAAGTCTGTTTACTGCTGTAAGAAAAAGCTAAGTTTGAAGTTGCATTATTATTTGAGATTGATGGCTAGTCTTGTGTCAGTTTTGCACTGCATAATATTTGAAAACATCAATGTACTCCTGCCATAACTTAGTGGTAACTCTCTTTCTTTGGTTTTATGTGTTTGGGGGCCTTGGTTTCTTTCTCGTTGTCTAGGCACCCACCTCAGGGGGCTTGAAACCACGGCAACGTATGACCCGGCCACCCAGGAGTTTGTCATGAACAGCCCGACCATCACCTCCATCAAGTGGTGGCCTGGTGGATGTGGGTACACGCACACACTCTAGCTTCAGGGCATGGTCCATACACATACAATCAAACCAATCCCCAGTTAAGTCTGTGGACTTTGCTTCTGAAGAAAACACATCCCACAACATTGCTGAACAAGATCAGACCATTTACTGCTGATTCTCATTGTAGTGTGGACTAGAGACTTAAATGACTTTCAATAGAATTAGATGAATAGTGAGAACTGACATACAGTGGGGGAAAAAAAGTATTTAGTCAGCCACCAATTGTGCAAGTTCTCCCACTTAAAAAGATGAGAGAGGCCTGTAATTTTCATCATAGGTACACGTCAACTATGACAGACAAAATGAGATTTTTTTCCAGAAAATCACATTGTAGGATTTTTAATGAATTTATTTGCAAATTATGGTGGAAAATAAGTATTTGGTCAATAACAAAAGTTTCTCAATACTTTGTTATATACCCTTTGTTGGCAATGACACAGGTCAAACGTTTTCTGTAAGTCTTCACAAGGTTTTCACACACTGTTGCTGGTATTTTGGCCCATTCCTCCATGCAGATCTCCTCTAGAGCAGTGATGTTTTGGGGCTGTCGCTGGGCAACACAGACTTTCAACTCCCCTCCAAAGATTTTCTATGGGGTTGAGATCTGGAGACTGGCTAGGCCACTCCAGGACCTTGAAATGCTTCTTACGAAGCCACTCCTTCGTTGCCCGGGCGGTGTGTTTGGGATCATTGTCATGCTGAAAGACCCAGCCACGTTTCATCTTCAATGCCCTTGCTGATGGAAGGAGGTTTTCACTCAAAATCTCACGATACATGGCCCCATTCATTCTTTCCTTTACACGGATCAGTCGTCCTGGTCCCTTTGCAGAAAAACAGCCCCAAAGCATGATGTTTCCACCCCCATGCTTCACAGTAGGTATGGTGTTCTTTGGATGCAACTCAGCATTCTTTGTCCTCCAAACACGACGAGTTGAGTTTTTACCAAAAAGTTATATTTTGGTTTCATCTGACCATATGACATTCTCCCAATCCTCTTCTGGATCATCCAAATGCACTCTAGCAAACTTCAGACGGGCCTGGACATGTACTGGCTTAAGCAGGGGGACACGTCTGGCACTGCAGGATTTGAGTCCCTGGCGGCGTAGTGTGTTACTGATGGTAGGCTTTGTTACTTTGGTCCCAGCTCTCTGCAGGTCATTCACTAGGTCCCCCCGTGTGGTTCTGGGATTTTTGCTCACCGTTCTTGTGATAATTTTGACCCCACGGGGTGAGATCTTGCGTGGAGCCCCAGATCGAGGGAGATTATCAGTGTCTTGTATGTCTTCCATTTCCTAATAATTGCTCCCACAGTTGATTTCTTCAAACCAAGCTGCTTACCTATTGCAGATTCAGTCTTCCCAGCCTGGTGCAGGTCTACAATTTTGTTTCTGGTGTCCTTTGACAGCTCTTTGGTTTTGGCCATAGTGGAGTTTGGAGTGTGACTGTTTGAGGTTGTGGACAGGTGTCTTTTATACTGATAACAAGTTCAAACAGGTGCCATTAATACAGGTAATGAGTGGAGGACAGAGGAGCCTCTTAAAGAAGAAGTTACAGGTCTGTGAGAGCCAGAAATCTTGCTTGTTTGTAGGTGACCAAATACTTATTTTCCACCATAATTTGCAAATAAATTCATAAAAAATCCTACAATGTGATTTTCTGGATTTTTTTCTTCTCAATTTGTCTGTCATAGTTGACGTGTACCTATGATGAAAATTACAGGCCTCTCATCTTTTTAAGTGGGAGAACTTGCACAATTGGTGGCTGACTAAATACTTTTTTTCCCCACTGTAGCTAATGTTATGAATCCATAGAAGTGTAACGGACTCGCTTTCCCTGTCCATCTTGCTCTCTTCTCCTCTCTCTCTCTCCAGTGGGTAAGACGTCTAACCACGCCATAGTTCTGGCCCAGCTCCACACCCAGGGGAAGTGTCATGGCCTGCACGCGTTCATCGTACCTCTCCGCAGTATGAACACCCACATACCACTGCCAGGTACTGTACACACTGCTGTGCGTGCGTCAAAAATAGTGTGTTTGTGTCTGTTTTCCAGTGTCTGTCTGTGTCTCTAGACTTTGGTGGTAGCCTACTGTCTAGTGAACTCATTCTCTTTCTCTCTCAGGTGTGGTGGTAGGGGACATAGGACCCAAGTTTGGCTTTGATGAGGTTGACAATGGTTACCTGAAATTGGAGAACGTACGAATTCCTCGCGACAACATGCTGATGAAATATGCAAAGGTGAGTGACTGGGCAGTTAAGCACATTTCAAGGAGACACTGTTCTTTTATTCTCTTGGTTATGATTGATTCTAATGCTGTTTCAAAGCTGAGATGTTAAGGTATATTGTATGCAATACTTTCCATTACACACTTAACTTCTTTGAGTTGAGCTACTTGATTGTTTGACCTTACAGTGTATACTTACTAACTGATTGTCCTAGAACTGTATACCACAGACCAGTGGTGGTCGGTGCCGTTTAAGATGAGGGAGGACGATTTTCTTTTATGAGCCTTATTTCTATTACAGCATATTGGATGACTGTCATTCATATTCCATTCACCCAGCTCAATGTAACATCAATAGGTTTAGGCTACTACATGATACTCCACCTTTCCCTATACCCATCATGAGGTTGCTACAACCTAGCCTATGAATGAAAGTTTACAACGTAGGTGCACACATGTCGAGAGATAATTTTGTAATCAAGGTGACAGACAGTGACACATTCAATACCGCCTTGCACACTGTTGCCTGCATCTAGCTGATCTAAGGTGTAATCATTAGTGGCAAACGAGAGTTTCTATTGGACAAATTCAGGTATGTTTATCCCCGTTCCTTTTGCTTCCGTTTAAGAAACATTTTTCAACAGAATCGGTGGAATGAATACACCACTGATCACACACAAACAGTTCACTTTCATAGCAGCCACATACAAAAAGCATGATCACTTTGCTTATTGTATTCCTTCTCACATATTCGTCTACATAGCTACTAGAACTAACGCTTTAGTAAACCCACTACAATCATGCAGTAAGTACAGTGTGCAGTCAGCAAGCAGTTTAACAGTTACACCGGCAGGCCCCAGTGGCAATAAATTAACTTGACTTGGAAGAGTTCCAGTGTTGGATAGCCAGAGCCAGCTAGCGAACATACAGTGAGGGAAAAAAGTATTTGATCCCCTGCTGATTTTGTATGTTTGCCCACTGACAAAGACATGATCAGTCTATAATTTTAATGGTAGGTTTATTTGAACAGTGAGAGACAGAATAACAACAAAAAAATCCAGAAAAACGCATGTCAAATATGTTATAAATTGATTTGCATTTTAATGAGGGAAATAAGTATTTGACCCCTCTGCAAAACATGACTTAGTACTTGGTGGCAAAACCCTTGTTGGCAATCAGAGGTCAAACGTTTCTTGTAGTTGGCCACCAGGTTTGCACACATCTCAGGAGGGATTTTGTCCAACTCCTCTTTGCAGATCTTCTCCAAGTCATTAAGGTTTCGAGGCTGACGTTTGGCAACTTGAGTTGATGCCAAAGAGCTCGATTTTGGTCTCATCTGACCACAACACTTTCACCCAGTTCTCCTCTGAATCATTCAGATGTTCATTGGCAAACTTCAGACGGCCCTGTATATGTGCTTTCTTGAGCAGGGGGACCTTGCGGGCGCTGCAGGATTTCAGTCCTTCACGGTATAGTGTGTTACCAATTGTTTTCTTGGTGACTATGGTCCCAGCTGCCTTGACATCATTGACAAGATCCTCCCGTGTAGTTCTGGGCTGATTCCTCACCGTTCTCATGATCATTGCAATTCCACGAGAGATCTTGCATGGAGCCCCAGGCCGAGGGAGATTGACAGTTCTTTTGTGTTTCTTCCATTTGCGAATAATCGCACCAACTGTTGTCACCTTCTCACCAAGCTGCTTGGCGATGGTCTTGTAGCCCATTCCAGCCTTGTGTAGGTCTACAATCTTGTCCCTGACATCGTTGGAGAGCTCTTTGGTCTTGGCCATGGTGGAGAGTTTGGAATCTGATTGATTGATTGCTTCTGTGGACAGGTGTCTTTTATACAGGTAACAAGCTGAGATTAGGAGCACTCCCTTTAAGAGTGTGCTCCTAATCTCAGCTCGTTACCTGTATAAATACACCTGGGAGCCAGAAATCTTTCTGATTTAGAGGGGGTCAAATACTTATTTCCCTCATTAAAATGCAAATCAACTTATAACATTTTTGACATGCGTTTTTCAGGATTTTGTTGTTGTTATTCTGTCTCTCACTGTTCAAATAAACCTACCATTAAAATTATAGACTGATCATTTCTTTGTCAGTGGGCAAACGTACAAAATTAGCAGGGGTAGAATCCGTTTCTGTTTGAGCCGGGTGTTTGAGTAGGCTAAACTAGCTAGCTGCATTCGCTAGCTAAGTGAAAAAAATACAATGACAAATAGCTAGCTCACTCTCTCTCTCTCCACCTTCATTTAAAAAAAAAATAATGTTTGTTCAAAGCTGTTCAGCTATTGTCTTTTCTCTTTCTTTGAGTCAACTACTCACCACATTTTATGCAGTGCTAGCTAGCTGTAGCTTATGCTTCAAGCACTGCCACAAACAGTATATATTCTCCCCACCAGGTGGAGGCAGACGGTACATACGTGAAGCCTCCCAGTGCCAAGCTGACCTACGGCACCATGGTGTTCATCAGGTCCATGATCGTAGGGGAAGCGGCCCAGGCCCTCGCCAAGTCCTGCACCATTGCCATCCGCTACAGCTCCGTACGGCACCAGTCTGAGATACGCCCAGGGTAAGTCGTAGCTCTGGACACACCAGGGTGGTGTCGATTAGGTCACACTGTAGCAAAACGTTTTGAGACAGAAATCGAAAATGAGTGATTCTTATTGTACAGGTGCTACTTTCCTGTGTTTATGTTTAGGTGAGTTTTCATCCGTTTGGTGCCTAATGAACATGAGCCTGGATATACACATTTACTAAAACATACATAAATAGTCAAAGGAATACAAAAATACTCTTACGTATACTTACACACATCCATACACAAGTAACACACTCAGACACAAACAAGAATAGGAAGCAAAGTACTATAACCTTTACCATTAACTAAATCTATACTCTACTACTAATATTCTAATTGTTCTGAGAGCTGATGTAGAAAGACGTTATATAGAGTTTGGGTAGATATTAGGAAGCGTTACTCATATAATATCTGTATCTCAATGTTCTTCAAAGACTAACACATGATAGCAAGCGAACCATTAACCTTATATCTAAGTCTATATTCTTATTGTGTTGTTCCTCCAGAGAGCCAGAGCCCCAGATCATGGACTACCAGACCCAGCAGTACAAGCTGTTCCCCCTGCTGGCAACAGCCTATGCCTACAAGTTTGTGGGTCAGTACATGAACCAGGTCTACCACCGCATCACTGGAGACATCAGCCAGGGAGACTTCAGTGAACTACCAGAGGTACATACAGTAAATACTAGCCTGAAATCCAGAACCTGTTTTGCTAACATTCCACGCCTTGTACTCCGTGTCATGCTAAACAAGGAGTGACAAGGAGTGGAATGATAGCTAAACAGACTGGTACCCAGGCTAAGTAAATACCTCCTCTTGATATAGTACATGGTACATGACGCAAGAAGGCTGGCTATGGCCCAGAGTTTTTCCTAACCACGTGACCTGACCAGGAAAAAGGGGAAAACACTGCACTCACTGAAAATAGTCTTGAAATGTTTCATCCAATTTAAGCGGCAGAAGTCTAATAGAGGTGTTTTGACAACAGGCTTCGTCTGTGTTAATTATTTAGTCTAAGACATTGGGGGAGGAGGGAGGTGCTAAGCTGACATATGGAATTGTTTTAAGATGGTCATACTATGGATCATTTAGCTATTTTATTTGGAATTTTAAACAATTTATTTGATAAAATATTGAATTTGGTCTTTACTACTGAAGCCCATAGAAACACATTGAATAACATTCATAAATGGCAAAAAGGAAAGTAAAAAAAGAAACAAGGTTTCGAAGTGTCTGTCCTAAATCTTTTTTATTTTTACACATATTTAACCCCTTTTTTTGGTTAAAACCGTTACTGGTTACCTTAAGACGAGTTTGTAGCCCAAACGGTTCGGACGCTACCGAACAGAAGTTCACATATCGACGGTACCGACTTCAGACGTGTCTCCTGACACTTGTAGGGGTTGTAGAGCAAAACGGAGAACGTGTTCGTGAGAGTCTCCCCTTTCCATAGAGTGGTTCGGACACTACAGACGTTTTTGTGAGAAGACCGATTTTCGTGATGTCTCATGGTCTGACAAACACCGCTCTAGCTAAGATGGAAACGGACTTTAGGGAACTTAAAAAGGAGAACAACCTTCTGAGAGAAGCCTTACTAGACATCCAAACTAGATCAATGAGAGAAAATCTAGTACTTACGGGTATTCAGGAAAAAGAGGGAGACGTAACTGAGAATATTGTGAAGGACTTCTTTCTTACAGCGCTGCAGATTCCACTCGAGGCTGTCGATAAAATCCAACTCGAACGTGTACACCGTTTCGGACAGAGGACAGAAATACGAGCATCCAATCGTTGCCAAATTTGCTTTTTTTAAGGATAAAGCAATGGTTTAAAGCCTAGGTAAAAGACTTGCTGGCACGAAAATAGGCATGAATGATCAGTTTCCGAGGGAGATTGCAGAAAGGCACAAAGTTCTGTATCCAATCTTTAAGGAAAATAGATTAAAAGGGAAACGTGTTGCACTCGTTGTCGATAAACTGTATATTGACAACCAAATGTTCTGAGACACAAAGATTACTCTATGGCTATTCTGAAAGTTCTAATATAGGAGTCGAATAATGGAACACCCAATACTGGCCATGATAGGGATTGTAATATTAAAGAACATGTATAGTATTTTATAAAAGGATAAGACGATATAACAAGAAAAGATAAGAAGCAGAATAATACATCTTCAAATACAACTAATTAGAACATTGCATTTTTGGCAGGCAATTGTTGTTTTGGCGGACGGTTGTTGTGGTTGGTCCTGTGTTCTCCCTGGCGTCCTTTCCCCTTGCTGCAGGTGTGGGATGCAGGCGCATACTCGGCCCCTATCCTCCGCAATCAGCCATGTGGAGTGCGTTTTTGTGTTTGGAAAAGTCTGGCGTTAAGTGAGTGAGAGGGGAAATGGTTGCATATCCCAGAACCAACGGGTGTCTATGAGCAGGGGTTGTGAGAGGGAGCTTTCAATTTTGTGTAGATGAGGGATATACATTTTTAAATATAGTATACATCTAATCTATTTTTTTATTGTCCTATCATAATGGAACGATCCCCAACCCTATATATTGGACACCCACCTGAGCGACCCATACACCAAAGAGAAGTTCCCATCTGTTTTATGGACCAGCTGTGAATTGCCTATATGCAGCCTAAACAGAGAAATAAATGTGGTCAGAGACCTACTAGAGCAGCACCGCCCCCTCAAGATTCTGAACCTGCCTGGCAGGGTTGGTCCTACAAAGCCAGAGCCCCCGATGGGGGTTGAATCGAAGTGGTTGTTTGCAGAAGTGGTAGTTGCTTGTTAAAAATGTAATGTAATACAATGGCAATTCGGGTTATAGGTTAAAATCCTACGCATGAATGCCGACATTATTACGCACATTAATTGATAATGATGGAAAATAAGATATGCAAGATATTTGAATCGATATTTTTTTAATAGCTAGATAAATATATTGAGGTGAGAGCATTGGAAATGCTTTTGGCGGTTGACCTGCTTCTGTTTTGTGGGTGGCACTATGTGATGTTTTCGATGGATGGGTCCTGGCCCCTCGGGGGCATAGGGATCCGGGGGGACAGGGGTGGTATGCTGATCACTGGGATGACGGCCCAACTTGGGATGGGGAGGGGTTTTAGTGGGGAACAATTGGAGGGTTATTTAGTAACATTGCAAATATCATGGTATAGCTACAGTGGGGGGAAAAAAGTATTTAGTCAGCCACCAATTGTGCAAGTTCTCCCACTTAAAAAGATGAGAGAGGCCTGTAATTTTCATCATAGGTACACGTCAACTATGACAGACAAATTGAGAAGAAATAAATCCAGAAAATCACATTGTAGGATTTTTTATGAATTTATTTGCAAATTATGGTGGAAAATAAGTATTTGGTCACCTACAAACAAGCAAGATTTCTGGCTCTCACAGACCTGTAACTTCTTCTTTAAGAGGCTCCTCTGTCCTCCACTCGTTACCTGTATTAATGGCACCTGTTTGAACTTGTTATCAGTATAAAAGACACCTGTCCACAACCTCAAACAGTCACACTCCAAACTCCACTATGGCCAAGAGCTGTCAAAGGACACCAGAAACAAAATTGTAGACCTGCACCAGGCTGGGAAGACTGAATCTGCAATAGGTAAGCAGCTTGGTTTGAAGAAATCAACTGTGGGAGCAATTATTAGGAAATGGAAGACATACAAGACCACTGATAATCTCCCTCGATCTGGGGCTCCACGCAAGATCTCACCCCGTGGGGTCAAAATGATCACAAGAACGGTGAGCAAAAATCCCAGAACCACACAGGGGGACCTAGTGAATGACCTGCAGAGAGCTGGGACCAAAGTAACAAAGCCTACCATCAGTAACACACTACGCCGCCAGGGACTCAAATCCTGCAGTGCCAGACGTGTCCCTCTGCTTAAGCCAGTACATGTCCAGGCCCGTCTGAAGTTTGCTAGAGTGCATTTGGATGATCCAGAAGAGGATTGGGAGAATGTCATATGGTCAGATGAAACCAAAATATAACTTTTTGGTAAAAACTCAACTCGTCGTGTTTGGAGGACAAAGAATGCTGAGTTGCATCCAAAGAACACCATACCTACTGTGAAGCATGGGGGTGGAAACATAATGCTTTGGGGCAGTTTTTCTGCAAAGGGACCAGGACGACTGATCCGTGTAAAGGAAAGAATGAATGGGGCCATGTATCGTGAGATTTTGAGTGAAAACCTCCTTCCATCAGCAAGGGCATTGAAGATGAAACGTGGCTGGGTCTTTCAGCATTACAATGATCCCAAACACACCGCCCGGGCAACGAAGGAGTGGCTTCGTAAGAAGCATTTCAAGGTCCTGGAGTGGCCTAGCCAGTCTCCAGATCTCAACCCCATAGAAAATCTTTGGAGGGAGTTGAAAGTCCGTGTTGCCCAGCGACAGCCCCAAAACATCACTGCTCTAGAGGAGATCTGCATGGTGGAATGGGCCAAAATACCAGCAACAGTGTGTGAAAACCTTGTGAAGACTTACAGAAAACGTTTGACCTGTGTCATTGCCAACAAAGGGTATATAACAAAGTATTGAGAAACGTTTGTTATTGACCAAATACTTATTTTCCACCATAATTTGCAAATAAATTCATTAAAAATTCTACAATGTGATTTTCTGGAATTATTTTTCTCATTTTGTCTGTCATAGTTGACGTGTACCTATGATGAAAATTACAGGCCTCTCTCATCTTTTTAAGTGGGAGAACTTGCACAATTGGTGGCTGACTAAATACTTTTTTCCCCCACTGTGTGTGTGTGTGTAAATTGGCAGCCCCTTACACATATGCGAGGGGAAAAAAAAGAAAGAAAAAACATATGGGGGATTGGAAGTGATGCAGACAATTACATTGATGGAAGTTACAATCTATCTGCAATATTAAAGCTGATCTACCCCCTAAAAAAAACAATGTTAAAAAACACCGCTCTAGCTCTGCCACCTTTCACTGCAGATGCGGAAGTGCGACACTGGCGGATGCGGTGGATTGAGACACATCCAATGAAAAAAACAGATATCTCTAGCTTAAACTTACCCTGTGCCCATCCTCTACCATCCTGTGTCAATATAACTGTACCCTGTGCCCATCCTCTGACCTGTGCCCAGCTCCATGCCCTGTCCGCGGGCCTGAAGGCCTTCACCACATGGACGGCCAGCGCGGGCATCGAGGTGTGTCGCATGGCGTGTGGCGGGCACGGCTACTCCCGCTGCAGCGCCCTCCCAGATATCTATGTTAACTTTGTGGCCACGTGCACCTACGAGGGAGAGAACACCGTCATGATGCTGCAGACCGCCAGGTAGGTACACACATGCAGGCGCAAACACACACACACACACACACACACAAATATAAGACACAGATGTGACACAAACACATAGACACACACCCTGAAATGACACATTCTTTCCTCGCTGAATCAAAAACATCAATTAGTCACATTATACAGCTCACACAAACACACATTACAATGTATTCCAATACTTGCAAATCAGGGCAAATACAATACCAGTCAAAAGTTTGGACACACCTACTCATTCCAGGATTTTTCTTTATTTTTACTATTTTCTACATTGTAGAATAAAATTCTACAAATAGCCACCCTTTGCCTTGATGACAGCTTTGCACACTCTTGGCATTCTCTCAACCAGCTTCACCTAGAATGCTTTTCCAACAGTCTTGAAGGAGTTCCCACATATGCTGAGCACTTGTTGGCTGCTTTTCCTTCACTCTGCCGTCCGACTCATCCCAAACCATCTCAATTGGATTGTGGAGGCCAGGTCATCTGATGCAGCACTCCATCACTCTCCTTCTTGGTATAATAGCCCTTAGGTGTGTTGGGTCATTGTGCTGTTGAAAAACAAATGATAGTCCCACAAAGCCCAAACCAGATGGGATGGCGTATCGCTGCAGAATGCTGTGGTAGCCATGCTGGTTAAGTGTGCCTTGAATTCTAAATAAATCACAGACAGTGTCACCAGCAAAGCACACCCACATCATAACAACTCCATGCTTTACGGTGGGAAATACACATGCTGAGATAATCCGTTCACCCACACCGCGTCTCACAAAGACACGGCGGTTGGAACCAAAAATCTCCAATTTGGACTCCAGACCAAAGGACACATTTCCATTGCTCGTGTTTCTTGGCCCAAGCAAGTCTCTTCTTCTTATTGGTGTCCTTTAGTAGTGGTTTCTTTGCAGCAATTCGACCATGGCCTGATTCACACAGTCTCCTCAGAATAGTTGATGTTGAGATGTGTCTGTGACTTGAACTCTGTGAAGCATTTATTTGAGCTGCAATTTCTGAGGCTGGTAACTCTAATGAACTTGTCCTCTGCAGCAGAGGTAACTCTGGGTCTTCCTCAGAGCATATGAGCGGAGTGGAGCGGGAGCGAGCGTGGAGCGTGAGCGGACGGATTTTGAACAGAGCGCAGAGCGGCATTTTTAAAAGGACGGAGCGTCGCCCTATACATTTACATTTTAGTCATTTAGCAGACGCTCTTATCCAGAGCGACTTACAGGAGCATTTTAGGGTTAAGTGCCTTGCTTAAGGGCACATCGACAGATTTTTCACCTAGTCGGCTCGGGGATTAGAACCAGCGACCTTTCGGTTACTGGCACAACGCTCTTACCCACTAAGCTACCTGCCGCCCTATGTCCCGCTCCAATTTCGCTCGCTCACACCACGAGTCTGAAGCATGCTCAAGCCTGACCCAGAATCCATCTGTTTAATTTAATGTGTGTCGTCCATGAATTTGTATTTTATAGAGCGAGAGGAGCAGCAGCAGCAACAAGAGAAAGGGAATTCAAAAGTTTATTCACTGCACGCAAAGGCCCAACCATAACAAGGGAGAGAAAAAGAGAGCTGGATGTAGCATTTTTTGAAATGATTTTCATGGACTATGAACCGCTGAGTAAAGGAGAACGCGAAGGGATGCAACACTTCGCCAGCGCAGCTCAACCGGGCTACACCCCCCCAAGAAACTATGATAAATAAGTACTTTACTTTGTCAAATTTACATCTGAGATGCCCCATTCACATGCTTCAGCTGGCGATCAAAAACGCCTTTTAACGAGCACGACAACATTAATAGGCTGTTAGTGAAAGTCGGGCACCTGGTGAAAAGTGTACGCAAGAGCACAGAGGAAACCGACCAATTAGGTGTCCGCCCCACAAATGCCTGCGCCATTCGATGGAGCAGCCAGCTGCGGATGATTCAGTCGTTCATCCGGTTGTTCCAAAAAAGACCCGTTATGGCAAAACAAACTCAAGTCTAATGTTGCTAACATCACCCTGAATCAAGTACGGCAGCTGACGCACCTTGTCAGTGTGCTGACACCACTAGCAGATCTCACAGACAAAATGCAGAAGGAACTGGGGAACCTGGGGATGATCCTCCCTGCTGTCACAGAAATCAAATCCCTGCTCACCGATTACACTCACGCTGCACTTCCAATGGGCATCGCTGCTTTTGCAGAAACATTGGCAAACAACGTGTCAATTCGCTATGGAATATACTATACTGATTAACATCTCATTTTAGCGTCAGTGTTAGATCCCCGTTTCAAGACAGAATGGATAATCCGAGATGAGTCTGTACGCAACAAATTCGGGGAGATAAAGTAAGGCTGTGGTTTAAGCTAAAAGTGAAATACATGCAGATTTTGTTCATTTTTTTGAGTGAGCGGGGGGCGATTTGAGTGGAGCGCGATGCAAACTGCGTTGAGCGATAATGAGCGGACTGGCCTGATGTGGCTTTGAGCGGGAGGAGCGGAGGGGTGAACAGCTCCGTGAGCGAGGAGCTGAGATTCTCACCGCTCCACTCCGCTCATATGCTCTGGTCTTCCTTTCCTGTGGTGGTTTTATCATAGCGCTTGATGGTTTTTGCGACTGAACTTGAAGAAACTTTCAAAGTTCTTGAAATGTTCCGTATTGACTGACCTTGATGGACTGTCATTTCTCTTTGCTTATTTAAGCTGTTCTTGCCATAATATGGACTTGGTATTTTACCAAACAGTGCTATCTTATGTATACCCCCATACCTTGTCACAACACAACTGATTGGCTCAAACGCATTAAAAAGGAATGAAATTCCACAAATTAACTTTTAAGAAGGCACACCTGTTAATTGAAATGCATTCCAGGTGACTACCTCATGAAGCTGGTTGAGAGAATGCCAAGAGTGTGCAAAGCTGCCATCTAGGCAAAGGGTGGCTATTTGAAGAATCTCAAATATAAAATATATTTTGATTTGTTTAACACTTTTGTTTACTACATGATTCAATATGTGTTATTTCACAGTTTTGATGTCTTCACTATTATTCTACAATGTAAAAATAAAGAAAAACCCTTGAATGAGTAGGTGTGTCCAAACTTTTGACTGGTAGTGTAGGTCTAGTATTAAAAAGCTATTGTGTGATATTGTGCCCTGCACATCAAAGGTAGTAATTATCAACAAAGCATCGATCTAACTGTCTACTGGTTTTTGGGAGTGTGTTCAGTTAAGCACTGCCAAGTGTGAGGTGTACAATGGAAAGTAATTGAATGGGAGTGACTAGGACCAAATCAATAGGTGTGTATGAGTTTTTGTGTCCTTAGAGCTGGGTGTTCAACCGCATTTTACTATATACCTGTAATGATGCACGGACTGGTTTGGATTTGTACCTTACATAATTGTATATCAATGTTTGGTTAAATGTAATATAAATGTAATAACTGAGTGATGAAACTTGAAAAATGATTGCAATCATCCGTTCTTACCGCCAGTAAGAGCATGCTTACAGTTGAGAACTGATCATTTTCTAGGAAGAGCTTTGGGTGCGCACATGTAATTTTGTGCCATGAATAGGCTAGTGCCTGTGAGGCAGTGACGGTGCCAAAAGCGCCTTAGAAATTGGCACAATGCCCCTTGTGGCTAAAGTAAGAACTGCCATGGAATCCATTGAAAATACATGGTCAAAGACAAAACTGATATTTTACCGTGTGAAAATGATAACAAATGAGTGAAGGAAATTGATGAAAAGGCTGAAAATTATTTTTGGTTTCATTATATAAAACAATCAGAAGAGAGAAAGCCCCATTAAAACCACGTAGAATGTATTTGTTGCCACCCTAGGGTCATGCATTACTCATGAAGCATATTTAGAAGTTTTTATTATTCCAAAACACAAAATACCGTCAATTACCGTGAGAAAGATATTGTGATATAATATGTTGGCCCTATCGCCCAGCTCTACTTTGTGTTCTTGTCTGTGTGTGACCTTTGACCCTATCCACTGTCTTCCTCACTTGTTTGCATCCCCCTCTCCCCAGGTTCTTGATAAAGAGCTACCGGCAGGCGTCGGCAGGCCACCAGCTGAGTGGCATCGTGTCCTACCTGAACGAGTCAGAGCGTAGGCTGCAGCCCCAGACTGTGTCCTCCCGACCCACTGTAGTCAACATCAATGACCTGGCCAGCCTTGTGGAGGCTTACAAACTACGAGCTGCCAAGTAAGTGGGCCTACAAACTCACCAAAATGTAATAGTAATAGATTGCATTTAGATATTTGGTCTTCACTAAATATCAAAGGCCTGTACATTATATGGCAGAGACTTTCAATCAGAGCAATGTATTAGTTGGTGCCAGGCAATGCAATGGGTTGCGCTAAAACGTTCCACCAGTCCAGCAAACCAGCACACAGCTAAATGTACTTGTACTCTATGGACAGTCATGCATCAGTTTCTGTTTAACGGTGTCCTATGTCAATGCCGCTCTGTGTGTCTTTAGGCTGGTTGAGTTGGCAGCTAAGAGTATTCAGCAGGAGCTACAGAAGAGGGTCAGTCAGGAGGATGCCTGGAACAACAGCGCTATAGACCTGGTCAGAGCCTCTGATGTAAGTCACCTTACCAACCTGGGATATGGAATGTGTTGTTTTTTGGGAGGGAGCCACCCACAGTAAGGAAAAAAATAAATACATTGTTGATGTGAAATGCTAAATTTGAACAACAAACTAAATTCTACTCCTTTCCTCCCTCTTTTTCCTATCTCATTCCTCCTATTTAACTCTCATCTATCTCTTCTCCTCCTCCCCTCTCCATCTCCAGGCCCACTGTCACTATGTGGTGGTGAAGCTGTTTGCAGCTAAGCTGGGGGAGATAGGAGACACGGGGGTGCACTCTGTCCTCAGCACCCTGGCCCTGCTCTACGCCCTCCAGGGCATCCAACAGCACAGCGGAGACTTCCTCCAGGTAACCACCACCATGGCAACTGTCAATCCCAGACTATCTCCCAGGGGGGAAAACAGGACTACATACATACTCTAGTACTATGTTAATATGTGAATTTCAATGCGACCATAAATGGGTCCCATATTAAGTCTATATTCATTTTTATAACGTCATGTATGATGTTTAAAGCAAGACATGGTTTTACACTCTTGTACTTGTATCACTTAGAGTAAGAAGATAATCTTCCTTTTATAACTTTCCGATTTGTTTGATTTGATCCTACATATAAAGGCTTTACCTCGTTTTGTCATTACATTTGAACCTATTATTGTCTATTGAGAACACATTCTCTTTAACAATAACGACCTGACAATAATTCCTTCCTTACTCCAGACTGGTCTCCTGAGTGGGCCCCAGCTCTCCCAGGTGTCCCAGCGTCTGAAGGAGCTTCTGGCCCAGCTGAGGCCCAATGCAGTGGCCCTGGTGGACGCCTTCGACTACCGCGACGAAATGCTCAACTCCGTCCTGGGACGCTACGATGGCAACGTCTATGAGCACATGTTCGAGTGGGCCCGCCGCTCGCCTCTCAACAAGACAGAGGTCAGAGGGCCTTAAAAAAAGAGAGACTGAGATGAAGAGAATTAATTTACAGTTAATTTTATGCTTTTTTAATTTTTTTATTAAGAACATGAATAGGCCATTTGTGAACCATTTTCAAGCATCTGTTTCAGATAATGAAACGCCAAATTGTCTCTGTGTTCATTGCGTAGTTTGCCTACATAAAGATGGCTATCTAATGAATGATTTGCTGTAGTAGTAAGTATTTTGCAGAGTAACCTTGTCCCCAGGCTAATTGCTACCGACAAAGAGAGAGGGAGCCGGTGGGTGGAAGAGACTACCTGCAGAGTATTCAAACTGACCCTCCTTCCCTCACCTCTCTCTCCTCTAGGTCCACGAATCCTACCACAAGTACCTGAAACCCCTGCAGGCCAAGCTGTGAGATGACCCCTGAGACTTCACCTTTGACCCCTGACTCTCACCTGACCCCTCCACTACAGGGGACAGGAAGCACACTAACAACACTAATCCAGCTGTGGGACCCCATCAAGGCCGCCCATCCACCAATCGGAAGGGCTCATTCCACCCGCCCCTTCTTTGTTTAATCAACCACAGGTGGTGAACATTTTTAAAGAGGAACCCATTGGAGAGCAGCCTCCTTACCCCACCTCTACTGATGTGCTGCTAATGAATCAATCATTCTACTGGACTTATTCAACTAGCTAACTAGACTCATAGGTATTTAATTTGAGTTTTATATACCCCATGCCAAGTTAATGGATTGAATCCAAGAATCGAAGGTCTGAGAGAACATAAGAAAGAGAGGTAAGAAGGAGAGGAAGCAAAACTGTAGTTAGCATGCGAGGTGGCCTAAAGATGAAGGGGTTTTGATGACTGATCCTTGTGATCTAATCAAGCTCTTTGGATCATGTACATTGCAAATCTCTCGATTTGTTGAGATATGTTAAATCCCATTTTAATCTGGATGATTTCTGATCATGCATGTCACAGTATTTGATGCTAATGTACTGTGGATGGGTGTCTGTAGTAGTGGGTGACGGGTCAGTTGTGGTTTGCAATGAACCAAGGTGTGCATGTCTGTCTGTCTAGGTGTGAGAGAGTTTGTGGTTGTGGGGTAGTGACTGTGATTAGTGAATAATGAGTTGATGAGTAAGCTATACCAGAGTGTGATTCTGATACTAGTGATTTGAGGAAAGGGGCCTTTCAATTCTTGCACTTAATACAAACCACTAGTATAAATGCATGAGGATCTTTTCTACCCATGTGGGGCTTAATTACCAAGAAATTACATGAAAATCAAACTAGCTTGATGAACAAGGTCATATTCATTAGGGCACACCGTGGTAAAACGTCTTGCAAAGGAAAGAAAACAAGCGGTTCTTATTGGACAAGTCCGGGTAGGTCCCCCTCTGTTTCAGACAGTTTTCTTCCGTTTGGTGCCTATTGACTATAACCCTGATGTGGCATTCGGAACAAGTACATTCTTCAACACAATGAAATAAGTATTTTTATACTCGATTACTAACTGTTGATTGTACTGCTGTTGGCTTTTACAGTATGTTGCAGATTGATACATGATTGATAGTTTCAAATGGAATGAAACAGTAATTACTCTTTGTGGGAGAATTATGTGCCTGCGGAATTTGTTTTACTTTAATGGAGCTAACATGTTAGTATTATCACACTTGGTTGATGTGTATATTTTTGATTGAAGAATATGCTTTATCAATTTGTTTTGTGGATTTTCGTAGCAATTTAAGGATGTATGATTATTATTTCAATGTACTTACCGAATTGTTGTTTAACTAATTTTTGTGATAGTATTAAAAATCCATTCAGACTGAATATGTTGTTTTTAAACATTTTGTTAATTGAATTTTAACTGAAAGTGAATCATTTGTCATGCTTAATGATTTTAGTAAAAAACTGGAAATATTAAAAACTATCAAGATGTTAATGGTTTCCTTCAACTATTCCATAGACTGCCAGAAGTAACCACTAGATGGTGTTATGAAATCAGATATACTTTTTTCATAAATCAGAGCCATGTTTTTTTCATAACATTTTTACATTTTATTTCAGTGGCATATAGATTTAGGAGAACCAATTCTACAAATGGATGGAGGATAAATGATTGAGTGTAATCATTCATAAGATTATGAAGGGACGGATTATATTAGCACATTAGTTTATAACACTGCAATGAATCTGATTCAGAAAATATTACCTTTTAGAAAAATTTATCTGTACTTTTACAATAAATCAATGCATTCTATTTAAAACCTTTGGACATTGTTTCTCTTGATGAGATTATTCATCTGGAATAGTGTTAACTCATGCATGGGTGGAAATGTCAAATGTGCTCTCACTTTTCCTTTCCATATATAACTATAGCAAGACAGGTTACTTTCATGTTAGTTTTCTTTAGCATTTTTGGGAGGGATTATTTTTGCTTGGAAAGTATCATGTCTCCCTTATTGCGTCATTTAAGGGTGTCAAGCTTCGGGACTCAAAGAGCAACATTATGAAGTTATATTTATGCCCTTTCACAAACAACAAGCATGCAAACATAACCAAAATATATAAAACTATTACAAGCCCATCAACGGCGGGCATAACTGGACTATATTAATATTATTACTAAACCATTCTTGACTTTATGTGTGTCTGTCATTTATCAGATAGGTTAGGCCTGTCTAGTATTAACTCCGCCCACCTTCGCCGAAGAAACACAATCAGGATATTTGGAGAGAGAAGGAAAGTAACACGTTGGTGCCACATTGTATGAATTTTAGGAACATAAATTGTATCTTGTTTTGAGTTACATTGATGAAAGTAACATATATTTTTCCTTAAAGGTGAGTAGCCTATTTTCTTTTCCAATATTTAATAGTTTTTTCAAAATGTGTTTATGATCGAGAGTGAGCACAATGTGTGGTTTTTACCAGTCCTCTTAAATGAGTTTCAGACAGCGAAACAATAGGAAAAGTGTAGGCGTGAGGAAGTCACATTTAAAATGAATTATAAAGTCATTTAACTATTTCAACATTGGAATTGAAATCATCAAAGGACCGCAAACGATATCGTGGCTGTCGCGCAGTTAAAAGGTGAAAACATGCGTATTCATATTCCATTGTTGCGCTGCCCGGGAAAAATAATTCACCGAAGGAAAATGTGTCAATTCCATCTTCACACAACCTTCGTTCAACTTCCGTCAAACGCCCGCTAACTGGCCTCACGTTACAGCTCCCGCTGGTCTCCCACTTTTCCAGAAAATGTGGGAGGGTTTGGTTTGTTGACAGGACAGGATACAGTATCGGTTTTATTGAAATTCGGTAAGGAAACATTTTTTTTGTATAATTTTGTTGACCTGTTTAAAAAATGTTTTTATTATGGATACATGAAATGTCACTAAGCTTTAGTTCATGTACATGTAGCCTAGTAATGTAGGCTACTACTGGACTTGGCAACGAGTAACTAAGTAACGTTATGTAGTTCAACATTGTTAAATAGTTGCTACATATTTTACTTATCTTGTTGACAAAGTTATGATATTAGTTTATGGTGCAAGGAATTACATGCCTTTTGATAGATGTTTGCCACAGTCACTGACTGAACTGGAAGATTAATGTACATGAGTTAACATTTCTTATAGGGTTAAATAGTGAGAAAGTAATGTGTGATGAATATTATATCTTTATGAAAATGCTCAAATATCGTTTTAATGCAGTCTATAAAATTATGCAACCATTGTTGCAGGGCTGAGAAACTGGTAGAAATCTGCAGATAAGTAGTTCAAGATAGGCCTACAATATACAATCCATTCCTCAGTAGGGCAGGCTATCTTTGAAATGTCTGTATCATTAGCGCTCTTTTATTCATTCATGTTTTAAACAATGGAGTTTTACAGATCTCTTCCTTTGAACTATGCATACTGTAGTGCATTTCAGAGGGAACAAAGAATAGAATGTTGATAAGCAACCACTGACCCACAACACCTGCATCAGTAGTCTTTGACTGTAAGTTCTGTTACACCACAAATGCACCTGCTGTCAAGCTAACAAGGTGTAGTGGAGTGAAATGTAATCTATGCAAATGCTAGTAGGAAAACAGAAAAAGTCAAATGGTCATGGTTGACTGCACTGGGAATCAGAAACAAGGTTGGTTTTCCAGATTAGCAAACATTTTGAAAAGGAAAGGAAGATACCTAGTCAGTTGTACAACTGAATGCATTCAACTGAAATGTGTCTTACGCATTTAACCCAACCCCTCTGAATCAGAGTGGTGCAGGGGGCTGCCTTAATCGACATCCACGTCATCGGCCCCCGGGGAACAGTGGGTTAACTGCCTTGCTCAGGGGCAGAACCACAGATGTTTACCTTGTCAGCTCGGGGATTCGATCCAGCAACCTTTCGGTTATTGGCCCAATGGTCCCCCCAGCCAGTCTACCTGGCGCCGGTGTTGTGGAGCGACGCTCCTCATCCAACCTGACAGAGCTTGAGAGGATCTGCAGAGAAGAATGGGAGAAACTCCCCAAATACAGGTGTGCCAAGCTTGTAGCGTCATACACAACAAGACTCGAGGCTGTAATTGTTGCCAAAGGTACTTCAACAAAGTACTGAGTAAAGGGTCTGAATACTTATGTAAATGTGATATTTCAGTAAAAAAAAAAAAATCCTGTTTCCATCTGCCCGGTCGTGACTTTTTTTTTCATGCATCAGGTAATTCATCTGCATTAAATGGTTGGATGGAAGCATGGAAAATGACCATTCAGGCCTACAGTCGTTCATTCTGTCTTTCCTCCCCCTTGGATTCTATGGAGTCATGCTTGCAATCCCCCCCCCGGCCCCTCCTAGGTTTCTGCTCCAGTTCTCAGCTGTTGTGCCACAACATGCCTGCCAGAAAGCAGGGCCTTGAGTCTCTCCTAGCGACATGCCTCATCCCAGTAGTATCTGTGGGCTCATTGGGATTTTTTCCTGCTACGTCATGGTCATGCCAATTCAACTTCCATACTGTCTGACGCATCAACCTTTGCTTCGACATGACACAGGAAAAGGGCCTAAACCTGAAGGGAAGCAAGGCTGCTGTGGTAGTTGGACTTTGACATATTAAATGTGATTCTCATAAACATCAGAGCATCGGAAGTTCAAAGCTTAATCCATTTTCTAATTCGTGCGCGCTGATCCAGGAAGGGATCTGACTGAAATGTCTGCGAATATTGGCGGAATGTGTGTCACAGACTCGTAGTATCCCGCTGTGTCTTCTTCAGATCGCTCTCATCCACTGAGAGTGAGCCAGTGACACATTCCACAGTCTGGAGGCTGGCTGTCTAACTGACTGGCTTCCTCCTTGTGCTGTACTGCGCTCTAATGCAGTTGCACCCACGACAAGCCAAAAAACATGACATGCTGTGCAACTGGGAAATATCAGCACTGTCCATGTTGGATCCAGTTTGAAAGGTAGCCCTGTTGAGCTCAGTGTCTCTGTGTATGCAAAATATTCACAGCCCTTGAAGGCAGCTAGGGGTCTCGGTAGGGGTATTTTGGTATTTGTAGTAAGCTTCTTGCCATGCAAGTTTGGACCTGCATGCATGCTCTAGGAAGTGCAGATTCGGTTTCAGTTATGGAATGCACATTCCCCTCCAGCTACAGTAGAACACTATCCAAGAATATTGTGATGAATCTCTCACAATAATTCTCTAGTTTCTCTGAGAAGCTTTCAATTGCTCAAAATGACAGAGGGTCTCATAGCTTTGAGATCAGATGACCTAGCCTACTACTGTATTTTTCAACAAAAGTTATTCAATTTCTTCAACTGTTTGGTCACAAGAAAAGAACTAGCCCTTTGAGCAATGTAATTACCACACACATTGTGGTTAGGTAGACGAGTGAGGGGGTGTTTTCAGTTGCTACACTGATGTATTGATGCATTCTGAAGTCACTTTCCTACACCATTCGATTAGTTCAAATAAAATAAAATCAAATTTTATTGGTCACATGAGCCGAATACAACAGGTGCAATCATTACAGTGAAATGCTTACTTACAGCCCTTAACCAACAGTGCATTTATTTTTAACAAAAAAAATAAAACAAAAAAAACTAAAAAAGTGTTGAGAAAAAAAGAGCAGAAGTAAAATAAAGCAACAGTAGGGAGGCTATATATACAGGGGGGTACCGTTGCAGAGTCAATGTGCGGGGGCACCGGCTAGTTGAGGTAGTTGAGGTAATATGTACATGTGGGTATGAAGAGATGACTGTTCTTGCTCGTTCATCCATGCACATGCAATTGCCAATTACACCATCAATGCTATTGACATATTGCACAATTCACACAAGTCCTTTTGAAATCTATTGAAGTCTGACATTTGTCATGATCTCGAGTCTCTCGCAAGTCTCTCAAAGTTCTTGGTGGGTATTTATCTACAATGTTCTGACTTGTGGTTCAAATGCTCTTTCAGGTTGAACTAAACAGGGTGGTAGAGAAGATGGAGGATGTTGCTGGTCACAGGATGTGGTGATGAGGCAATCATCGGAAGGACTGTTCCTCTTTCGTCCTGCTGCGAGTGGTCGGCGGTAACAGAGACCGATTGTCAGGCAACACCCATTTCTGGTGGCGAGTCGAGCAGTAAGTGTGAACGTTGTTCCACAGTTCCAAATGTGTGACAATTATGTCAAGTGAGAAAATATGTGCTGGTACAGCATTTAACTGGCTTCATTTCTGTTATTTGTTTGAAATAGCTGTGTTTCCTACTCTTTTGAAATGTGTATGTTATGTGTGAGGAGTTAGTGTTCATATTGAAGCAGTGATGGAGAACAATGATGTATATTGTACAGCTGAGAATGCTGAGCATCTGTACTGTACAGCTCTGCACAAGATGCCATTGAAGCTCCAGTATATTCTTCAGTGGATGTTGTCATTTATTTCACAGCAAAAAGTGAAACTTCTGCATAGGTATCTAGTCTTAGAAAGTCTTAGCGTAGAACACAAAGGAAGGTTAAATGGCACCTGACGCGCTTAAGCATGTAGCCATGTAGCTAAACTCATCCAGGATGTACTGTACTTGGGCCAAACTGTTCAACATTTAGCTATGACAGTAAGTGAAACATGACACCGACTGCCCTTGCCTTTGTCTATGTTTGGGAACTGGGCTCTAGGCCATTACCACTTCTAATTGTAACTAGCTATCACCGGTGGCAACCAAACCTAGACATTTCTGAAAGAGCACATTCCTGTCTGCCTGTGTCCAGCGCTACGGTGTGAGGTGGCAGCTCAAATCAAAATCAAATTTTATTTATCACATGCGCTGAATACAACATGACCTTACCGTGAAATGCTTACTTACGAGCCCTTAACCAACAATGCAGTTTTAAGAAAATAGATTTCATAAAATATTTACACAAAACAACAACAAAGTAACACAATAAAATAACAATAACGAGGCTATATACAGGGGGTACTGGTACCGAGTCAATGTGCGGGGGTACAGGTTAGTCGGAGTAATTTGAACATGTAGGTAGGGGTAAAGGGGTGCTTGGCGTCACGATAACACGCAGCAGCAGCACTCTGTGGACTATAGGGGCTTGGTGACAGACACTAATTTTTTCGCAGGAGGACACACACACACACTCGTACAGGAACACACGGTGGCACCAAACACCAAGGATGGAAATGAAGCATTGACGCCACAGGAGGTTGGTGGCACCTTAATTGGGGAGGACGGGCTCGTGGTAATAGCTGGAGCTGAATGGGTGGAATGGTATCAAGTACATCAAACACATGGTTTGATGCCATTCCATTTGCGCCGTTCCAGACATTATTATGAGCCTGTCTCCCCTCAGCAGCCTCCACTGATTGACGCTAATCTGCTAATGACTTAAGGCCAGGGTCATGTTCATTAGGCACCAAACAAAAGAAACCAGACAGAAACAGGGAGGGACTACCTGGTTCTTGTCCCATAAGAAACTATCATTTTAGTTTTCCGTTGCAAAATGTTTCCCGGTGTGTGTCCTAATGAAGATGACCCTGATCTCAATCATGTCATCTTCAAGAGCCCCACTACTCTCAACACTGGCCCCAATGTAAAGAAGTGGACAGATAGCTTAGATTTCTTGAGTGGCTTGAAGTACATAGAGAGAGGGGTGGAGAGAGACTGGGAGTGTGGGAGCTAGTGATACAGTAGTCGTGTTAGGAGCACAATGGTTGTCACCCTGGGTATGTCACTACACGTTTGTGACTCACTACTGGGATGTGTGACTGGGCTGGGACTTGGAATTAGAGTGTACAAAACATTAAGAACACCTGCTCTTTCCATGACATAGACTGACCAGGTGAAAGCTATGATCCATTATTGTCACTTCAATCAGTGTAGATGAAGGGGAGGAGACAGGTTAAACTATTCTTTTTAAGCCTTGAGACAATTGAGACATGGATTGTGTATGTGTACCATTCAAAGGGTGAATGGGAAAGACAAAATATTTAAGTGCCTTTGAATGGAGTATGGTGAATGTAGCCAGGCGCACCTGTGTGTGTCAAGAAATACAACGCTGCTGGGTTTTTCACGCTCAACAGTTTCCGGTGTGTATCAAGAATTGTCCACCACCCAACTGTGGGAAGCATTGAAGTCAACATGGGCCAACATCCATGTGGAACGCTTTTGACAGTCCATGCCTGAAGAATTGAGGCTGTTCTGAGAGCAAAAGGGGGTGCAAATAAATGTTAGGAAGGTGTTCTTAATGTTTTGTACACTCAGTGTATGTCATCAGCTGTGTTGTCACATTTTCTCTTTCAAGACGACTGTGACACTGTATTTTGGTTACAACTATGGCTGTGGCGGTTATGAAATTTCGTCTGCCGGTGATTGTCAAGCAAATATATGCCGGTCTCACGTTAATTGACCGTAATTAACATAAACACATTTAACATCTCCTGGCTTCCACACATAGCCTACAAGCCACTGATGCAGACCTTTGGAACATCTACATTTTAGTCTAGTGAGTCCATGTAATATAGCCTACCCCTTCACAATAAATCCATTATTTATTTTAGACAGGTCTAAAGAAACATGATATGAAGAAAGTGTAGTCTGTTTCAGAAGAACAGAATAGCATACTCTTGAGTTGTCCTGATCTGGCTATGCCATATGGCTGTGGGCTACGCTAGTTCATTAGCAGACAAGATTTGCTTAGAATTCCGTGGCATTATTTTATAGTATAAGGAATATAATTGAACAAAGCTGAATAAAATAGAAAGGATATTTTCTCCAAATGATTTGAGGGAGTGCGCACATGCGGCTATTCTGTGTTAAGCGGTTAACAAAGAAATGGGTACTCCTGTATGCTTAATTTAGAGTTATTAATGTAACTTTAGTTTTTCTACAAATGTTGGGCTATATGTTTAGATTTTTTATACATTTTAAGGCTGCATGATGCGACTTTAATGGTGATTTGAAAAAAGTTGAGCATGAGCTCGCTTGAAAGGCATGCTTTGTTTTTTGCACAGGCTGTACACAGTTCATCAGTCTCTCATTCACAATTTGAAAAGCACTTGATAATGCCTCAAAATTTCCCAGTGGCATCCCATAATAATTCCCTTCTCCCTGAACGCTATGTGCTCTGAAGCACCTCTCACTCACATGGCTCTCCATCACGTGATCGGGACTTTCTCACAGGCTACAAGTCAAGACAGACCCATTGGAGACGCAACCGCAACTTATCCAATTCCGAGGTGCATATTGAAGATTGGAAGAAATGTCCACATTTACTTTTCGTCAGCAAACAAGATGAGTAGGCCTAATGAACAGGAAAAGCACTAGCCTATGTCAATCTACTATCCCTCATAGTACAAAAGTTGACCTATTCTGTGCGAGAAATAGATATTCCAAACATAGTCTGGGACAGTTGTGGGATGCGATAGATCCCAAATTAATACAACCACTAGCATCAACATTTTTTTTTAACGCAATGAGGCTGATGCAACAGATCAGAACGTTTAGCTTAAAATGTTGATTAATTATTAGTCTATTTCTTCACATTATAAGCTCAGCAATGCGCACACGGCAGTAGGCTATAAGCGCAAATGTTCCATTAGCGGAAAACACCATTATCAAAAGTGACTACAAATGCGATTTATGCATGTAGTGCTTTCATTATAAAGGTGCATTTTTATGTTAAATTATCTTCCCCAAACATGAAACTCGCAGGGTGCTTATGTATGCTTGTTAGGATTAATGTGCTTAATTTTAAGAAGTTAATTGGCCACTTTAGTTGTGATACAAACCTTATCAAAACATATAGGCCTATGGGCTAGGCTACATGAGGTGTGCGACTATGATTTTAGAAAAAGTCAGAACAAACACGGCGAGTTGAGTTGATGCCAAAGAGCTCGATTTTGGTCTCATCTGACCACAACACTTTCACCCAGTTCTCCTCTGAATCATTCAGATGTTCATTGGCAAACTTCAGATGGGCATGTATATGTGCTTTCTTGAGCAGGGGGACCTTGCGGGCGCTGCAGGATTTCAGTCCTTCACGGCGTAGTGTGTTACCAATTGTTTTCTTGGTGACTATGGTCCCAGCTGCCTTGAGATCATTGACAAGATCCTCCCGTGTAGTTCTGGGCTGATTCCTCACCGTTCTCATGATTATTGCAACTCCACGAGGTGAGATCTTGCATGGATGCCCAGGCCGAGGGAGATTGACAGTTATTTTGTGTTTCTTCCATTTGAGAATAATCGCACCAACTGTTGTCACCTTCTCACCAAGCTGCTTGGCGATGGTCTTGTAGCCCATTCCAGCCTTGTGTAGGTCTACAATCTTGTCCCTGACATCCTTGGAGAGCTCTTTGGTCTTGGCCATGGTGGAGAGTTTGGAATCTGATTGATTGATTGCTTCTGTGGACAGGTGTCTTTTATACAGGTAACAAGCTGAGATTAGGAGCACTCCCTTTAAGTGTGCTCCTAATCTCAGCTCGTTACCTGTATAAAAGACACCTGGGAGCCAGAAATCTTTCTGATTGAGAGGGGGTCAAATACTTATTTCCCTCATTAAAATGCAAATCAATTTATAAAAATGTTTACATGCGTTTTTCTGGATTTGTTTGTTGTTATTCTGTCTCTCACTGTTCAAATAAATCTACCATTAAAATTATGGACTGATAATTTCTTTGTCAGTAGGCAAACGTACAAAATCAGCAGGGGATCAAATACTTTTTTCCCTCACTGTATGCTGAGTCCCTCTGGACTCCCACTTACAGTTATTAATTATTACAAATGTTCAATAATGATCAAGAAAACATACCCTTATGCCACCAGCTAGTAGCTACTATTATGTTTTTCACTCACTCTCTAATGATTGGGTAAATCTGAATGTGCAACAACACAAAAGTTCCCCCCTGAGAGGAAATCCCTTATAGTCCTAGTGCTGTTGTTTCCCCAGTGGACTGAAGATGATGATGATGCGCAATGTTCCAGTATTGCCTGAAAATCACCTCTATGTTGCTCGGTAATCTCCTTATATTTTTTATTTGGCTGTGGAGTGAAAAAACTATTATGACACACTTTATAGAAAACCCAACCCACATTGCAGGTCATTGACCTATTGTTATCCTATCCAAGATCTGTTGGAATAGGTGTTGACTGTTGCTCATGCTACCAGTCACATAGATATAGGCCTAGTAGATGTAGCAAAATCCTAATTCTCATCAACAGGATCATCTCAGTGAGCAATCTGGGAAACCCTTAGATTGTTGGCTATTCTGGCTCTGGTAATCTGTCATCTCCACACAACATTATCTGTTATGGATGGAGTTAGCTTTGGATCTTATCATATTGATTGACTAATAATTCTTAAGATATGGATGAAGGTATAGGATTCATATCAGGAAGATATACATAAAGCTAGGCAATGAAGTATGCAGATTATAGACCAGCGGAATGTTATTTCCGTAGGCCCATGCACTTAGAATGAGACTACCAATGAAACAATGTCAACAATGAGACCGATCTCACTCTCCGCTCTATCAAAACAACAACACCCTGACTCACTCCCTGACTGTCTCCCGATGGAAACTATAAAAGCATTCTCCACATTGACAGACTGTGCGGTTAGTAACTGTCTGCCACTGAAGCCCGGCACCACACTGTTAGAACCCCTCCATTAGTGAAAGCCTTGGATATTTCATTATGTGAGAGGGTGTGGGCCTGATCCGGTCCCATAGGAACACATAATAGTTCTCCCACCCCCCCAACCAGTCTCCGTACTATTCTGCTCCCACAGTCACAGACTTGATTGCCATTGACTTGACTGGTGTCAAATTTCCCTGCCGCTGCCGTTCCTGCCGCTGACACCAAGGCCCTTTCTATTGATGTATAGCAACTCAAAGGCTTCAAGACCTTGACTAGACTACATAATGGACATGTATGGCCAGGGAGAATACCGCTATAGGAATATTGCAGTCTTGCCTTTTTCTTGCCTATGGAAATATACAATGACACAATGCAAAAAGCTTGAAGAGTGAGGACTAATTGAGCTCTGAGTGGGTCCAGAGGCCGATGATGATTTCTAATGGAGACTTGAAGCCTGGGACAGGAAGGGATGCTCATGATGATGGTTGTGGCCTTGAGCATATAAGAAAGGTAGGCTTATGTACTGATACTGAATGTCTTTTTAGTTAAGTTTAGTTTATTTGATCATTTAAAGGTACACATACAAAATTATGCACTTGATTAAGAATCATCGAGGGTAAACACAAAAGTTGACGACTTATTTCTGTTGTGGTCCTTAAGTAACATCTCATTAAAGATGAGGGACCCAGGATGGCTTTCAGAGATACAGTGAGGTAAAAAAGTATTTGATCCCCTGCTGATTTTGTATGTTTGCCCACTAACAAAGACATGATCAGTCTATAATTTTAATGGTAGGTTTATTTGAACAGTGAGAGACAGAATAACAACAAAAAAATCCAGAAAAAAACTCCTCTTTGCAGATCTTCTCGAAGTCATTAAGGTTTCGAGGCTGACGTTTGACAACTCAAACCTTCAGGTCCCACCACATTTTCTATGGCCTTAAGGTCTGGAGACTGGCTAGGCCACTCCAGGACCTTAATGTGCTTATTCTTGAGCCACTCCTTTGTAGCCTTGGCCGTGTGTTTTGGGTCATTGTCATGCTGGAATACCCATCCACGACCCATTTTCAATGCCCTGGCTGAGGGAAGGAGGTTCTCACCCAAGATTTGACGGTACATGGCCCCGTCCATCGTCCCTTTGATGCGGTGAAGTTGTCCTGTCCCCTTAGCAGAAAAACACCCCCAAAGCATAATGTTTCCACCTCCATGTTTGACGGTGGGATGGTGTTCTTGGGATCATAGGCAGCATTCCTCCTCCTCCAAACACGGCGAGTTGAGTTGATGCCAAAGAGCTCGATTTTGGTCTCATCTGACCACAACACTTTCACCCAGCTCTCCTCTGAATCATTCAGATGTTCATTGGCAAACTTCAGACGGGCCTGTATATGTGCTTTCTTGAGCAGGGGGACCTTGCAGGCGCTGCAGGATTTCAGTCCTTCACAGCGTAGTGTGTTATCAATTGTTTTCTTGGTGACTATGGTCCCAGCTGCCTTGAGATCATTGACAAGATCCTCCCGTGTAGTTCTGGGCTGATTCCTCACCGTTCTCATGATCATTGCAACTCCACGAGGTGAGATCTTGCATGGAGCCCCAGGCCGAGGGAGATTGACAGTTATTTTGTGTTTCTTCCATTTGCGAATAATCGCACCAACTGTTGTCACCTTCTCACCAAGCTGCTTGGCGATGGTCTTGTAGCCCATTCCAGCCTTGTGTAGGTCTACAATCTTGTCCCTGACATCCTTGGAGAGCTCTTTGGTCTTGGCCATGGTGGAGAGTTTGGAATCTGATTGCTTCTGTGGACAGGTGTCTTTTTATACAGGTAACAAACTGAGTTTAGGAGCACTCCCTTTAAGAGTGTGCTCCTAATCTCAGCTCGTTACCTGTATAAAAGACACCTGGGAGCCAGAAATCTTTCTGATTGAGAGGGGGTCAAATACTTATTTCCCTTATTAAAATGCAAATAAATTTATAACATTTTTGACATGCGTTTTTCTGGATTTTTGTTGTTGTTATTCTGTCTCTCACTGTTCAAATAAACCTACCATTAAAATTATAGACTGATCATTTCTTTGTCAGTGGGAAAACGTACAAAATCAGCAGGGGATCAAATACTTTTTTCCCTCACTGTAGAAGAGACAGAGAGAAATATAGAAGAGACAGACAGAGGTATATAAACTCAGCAAAAAAAGAAACGTCCCTTTATCAGGACCCTTTCAAAGATAATTAGTCAAACACTTCATGATGGTCTTCCTGCGCACATGGCTCTGCAGTCAGTCACTCCATTAATCATGGCAGGACTAAATTTAAGACGGTTGCTTTGCTGGAGGGTCTTTACATGGATTTTTCTGCATAGAAAATGCTTGGGCTCTAAGTGTTTTTTCAGGCCAAACAGTGTAAAATAATCATGAATGAATAATGATGAGAGAGAAAGTTACATGCACAAAGATCATACCCCCAAGACATGCTAACCTTTCACCATTACCAATAACATGGGAGGTTAGCATTTTGGGGGGGTGGGGGTATGATATTTATGCCTCTAACTTTCTCACTCATCATTATTCACACATTTTTATTTATTCTTATTTACAATAAAAGTGACTCCAAAATGACACAATACATTATTTTCCATTCATTTCTATTGGGCAAAACATTATCTGAAACACAACCAAAACAAATAGCAAATGCATCCAACATGTTTGTAGTCACAAGTCATTGCGTTCTAGGAATATGGGATCAAATACTAACATTTAATACACTATAAGTGAATTTGTCAAAATACTAATATCAGATCTAGATGCATGAAGTGCTTTAATTTCTAAACGGTAAAACAGATATGTATGAAAATACCCTCAAATAAAAGGTTACATTCTGTACTGTCGCCTCATTTAAAACATTTAATCTCAAATCCAAAATGCTGGAGTATAGAGCCAAATTAAAAGTTTTAGCTTCACTAACCAAATAAATACATAGGGGTGTGTGTATGTATAGATAGATAGATAGAATTTGAAGGCTAGTGATCTCTCTCTCTCTCTAAAAATGTGTCCCAGCGGGTGCAACTTTCTATGAATGACATGTTGGAGCCTACACCCCCACTAGCACTGCCAAGTAACAAGCTATTGTCTAAGTCACCTCAGTGTCAACTTAACCTGACACCATGCATTCATTCAAGCTCATACCATGATGCTTCTATCAATGACTGGCTGGCGTCCTACAGACGAGGTCACAGTCCCTACAGAAAACCTATTGTTAACTCATTCAGTGTAGCGGCCCACAAGAACCTTTAACTAATTGCATGTCAAATAAGAATGATGGTACTAGTAGACAGACAAGTGTTTGTGTGCTGTTACTAAATTGCATAGAAGTGTTGCTAATACACAGGGTTGCTAATGTAACAGATTTTCGGGGTCTTGACCAGGATCGCATCAAACTAACATGGAAAAAACACCTGCTGTTTTTCAAATACATGTTTGATTGGAAAGGCAGTCAATGTTTTCCTTCAATAGATATTGTTATGTACTGTATGTGGCGGAAAAGGCACCTACTGGGCCCCAGTGATATGGATATTGTTTACGTAGTGCCGGTCAGCGACTGTTACCCAAGAGTGAGGCTAGTGTGCCAGGCTCCTATCCTCTCACATTGCTGGGTCTTGTTCATTAGGGCATGCAAAGGAAAACGTTTGAAAACAAGAATGAGCGTTTCTTATTGGCCAAAACCTGGTAATCCCTCCCTGTTTCAGTCCGTTTTCTTTTATTTGGTGTCTAATGAACACTACCCTGGGGAATGAGACTAGGGTTATGCCTCTGTTGTGACGGAGTTATCAAATAGGATTTCTTGCCAGCTTGACCCACTGACCCAGTCTACATATAGCGTGTGTATTTAAGACACAGTAGCATGCCCAATGCGCACATACAGTATATATTGTTTAGCCTATATATGTAGAGAGTTCTGAGGAAAGTTAGATGGAGATGTCCAGGCATTGGATTTTATGGTGTTGGGACCGCTGGGGTCAGAATGCGCTGCAGTCGGGTATGCTGTGGCAGGCTGCTTTGTGTTTGTTATGGTTTAGCTGATAGGCTTTGACATGGAAAACGAAGCTTCAGCAAAAAGGGTGGTATTCAAATCCAGTGGTTTCCCTTCCCTATACACGTGAAAGGTTCTTTCAGCAGGGCAATGTGTCCTTCCTTGTTGCAGATAGGAGTTCTAGTAATTTGTCATTTGGCTAATATGTTTGTGTTAAAGTAGCTACTTCAATTAGTTCCTGAATGGTTCAAAGTGCCTGTCAGTGTTTGGCTTTTGTTTGTAAATGGAACCACATTTGCGTAAGTTGAGAATGAAAGTGGAAGTTGTCGGCTATTGAGAAATAGAGGGGATCTGAGAGTTGTAAGGAATGGAAAGAAGGGATCACAGCTGGTTTCACATCTATTTTTGAAGAAATAAATAAGAAATGCAAGTTTTTGTCTTTGAAGAAGGTTATTTCTCAATCATGCCATTAATCAATTTTACTCTCGTTTGCCCTCAGAACTCAGCTAGGATGCAGTCACAGGAAGGGGAGGAGCCTTCTCCTAACAGCAGCCAATCAGACAGCCGGTTGAAGAGCAAGAAGCCGCCCAGTCTGGTCATAGCCATCCCTGCCCCAGAGGAAGAAGAGAGAGCTGAAACGGTCAAGCAGGTACACCTTTGACCTGCTTTTTCCATTTTGACCCCTGTTATGCTAACATGGTCTCTACTTGGAAAATGGCAGTTGAGGCTCTGATGAAGGCCATTTCAATAGGAAAGGGAAGAATTGGCATGCAAACTTTTACAGCTGGTAGTATAGCCAGAGTTTCAGCCCCCAACTGAAAACCTTTTTACTATAGAGGAGCATGCTGTCTCCCTTTCCTTCATATACAGTATGTCATTTCATTGGGGGGAAGTATGGCATTTGGGACATCTGCTGGTGTCTACGGGCATCCATATCCCAACCAGCCCCCCCCCCCAGTCCACTCATGCTAGTGTTGCACGGTCAGTCACGACTAGCTACTTTATAGCAAAGCTGAGATAGGCCCTGTTAACATTCCTGTCTTTACATTTTGGGTTTTATAAATAGGGGCAGGTTGTTTTTTCTAATTTGGACAAAATTGCCCCAAAATCCAGAAATGTTTTCCGTATAAGACTCGTCATCGGTCATTTGAAAGCTAATCTAATCTAATGTAGTCACATTAGCCAGTTTTTGGGTCCATGTATCCATTTTCCTGTTTAACTCATTTCTCTTGTCTTCACTGTCTGGCTGGTCTGGCACACCCTGGGGGACTCCTTCAGATTAAGTGGTTATTTTGCCCCAAATGATCTGCTCCATCAAGCATTAAGCACTCCCTGCACCGTTACTTGTCAAAAGTCATCAGTGTTAGGGGTATGCCCGCAGAGAGTGTGTGTGTGTGTGTGAGGGAGAGTGCATGTGTGAGAACACAAGTGTGTGCGTGTGCTCATTAATTTGTGTGTGTGTGTGTGCATCTACGTGTGTGTATGTGTGTGAGCACTGTCACTACACAGGGGTTTCCCCAACAAAGAGCCTCTGGTGGCTGGCTGGCTAGCTAAGCACACCCCCTGCTGGTTCACACACAGGCAGCACATATGGCTCTCACAATACTCAATTAACGCCACAGTGACTCGACAAGTCGTTAGCCAAGTCGCCGTTAAAGACGTGAATGGGGTTTTGAAAGAACATGCCATACAAAATGAAAAAACATTACAAAAACAAATGCCCAAGTCTCCACTTTTGAAGTATAAGACATTAGTCTAATGGAAAAATACTAAGCTTCAGGATGATTTGGTGGTTCCTTAGTATCACTTCTTTGTTTTCTAACAAAGTGAAAAAATGATTTATGCATTTTGCTGCAGTCTCAGAAAAATAAAACTCCTTACTTTGCCTTTCTTACACTTCTGTTTTGGAATAAGTTGATTGATCTGAGCTAAACCAGATAGCTGTAACCCCTCACTAAAGTCAATGGAACGTTGTGGGCTGAATCATACAAAATAAATAATGCTCTTAACACGCATTCCCTTCCAAATGACATTTACATTTTAGTCATTTAGCAGACGCTCTTATCCAGAGCGACTTACAGTTAGTGAGTGCATACATTATTCCCCCGTGGGAATCGAACCCACAACCCTGGCGTTGCAAACGGCATGCTCTACCAACTGAGCTACATCCCTGCCAGCCATTCCCTCCCCTACCCTGGAAGATGCTGGGCCAATTGTGCGCCTCCCCATGGGTCTCCCGGTCGCGGCTGGCTACGACAGAGCCTGGATTCGAACCAGGATCTCTAGTGGCACAGCCTTAGACCACTGCGCCACTCGGGAGGCCGAGTGTTCCAAATGGAAGGCGCACAATTGGCCCAGCGTCGCCCAGGGTAGGGAAGGGAATGGCTGGCAGGGATGTAGCTCAGTTGGTAGAGCATGGCGTTTGCAACGCCAGGGTTGTGGGTTCGATTCCCACGGGGGGGGGGGAATAATGTATGCCGAGTGTTCCAAATGTTCTATTGACAACAATGCATGATTTACGCGATTTTCAAATTTTTCACACACCCCAAGTGAAGATTTAGCCCAGTAGTATACCAGTGATGGCGTGAATTCCATTTAAATTCAGCCAATCCATTTCAAGTGCCCTTTAATTTCATGGCCTACAGTATACTGACTCTCTGAGCTAGGATTATGCTCAGTAGTCCCTCTGCTCTCTCCCCTGTCCAGCCCCTGCGTTCATCCCTGAAGAAGAGTGAGAGCCTGCAGCAGGCCAGTCCTCTGTCTGACAGTGGTACTGATGGGGGTGGAGGTCACTCTGCTGGGGACAGGAGGGCAGCCTTCTACAGACAGACCTCCCTGTCTCAGAGCATACGCAAGTAAGTGGGGTGGGGGGGAGTGGAAAGAGAGAGGGAAGATATAAGGGAAGGGATGAAGAAACTAATGGAGGGCAGAAGAAAATCTGATAGGGGGCATAGGAGGATTTTAGGGGTAGTGGGTGAGAAAGGAGGAGAAAGAGGGAAGAGGGAAGAGGGTGAAAAGACAGGGAAGGTACTGTATGATAAGATTAAAAGGGGTTGGGGTGGTGGAAAGAGACTGTAGATTAACAGATGGTAGCAGAGAGAGAAACGGAAGAGAAAGAGAAAAGACAGTGGGAGAATCAATATTGCATACTCCTCACATCCTCTCTCCTGGCCTCTTTCTCAAACCCCATTGGAGAAGAAGGTCAGAGGGGAGGGACCTCTGGCTTTCTCATCCAATGGGTTTTGAGAATTGGGGGGTGGTGGTGGCATACAGCGGGGGATTTCCTTTTATGACTGTTTGGAATGTTGGACATAAACAAGTTGTATTCTCTCCTCCCCCCTCCCTCTCTCTTTTACCCCTCGCTGTCTCTCTCCCTCTCTCTTCGGTATTCTTCCCTCCCTCCCTCCCTCCCTCCCTCCCTCCCTCCCTCCCTCCCTCCCTCCCTCCCTCCCTCCCTCCCTCCCTCCCTCTCTTTCGTTTCCCCCTTCCTTCCTCTCTCCCTCCTTTCTCTCCTCTTTCCCCCTTCCCTCTCTCTCTCCCTCACCCCCTCTCCCTCTTCCAATACCCTCTCTCTCCCTCCCCGTCCTCTAGGGGTACAGCCCAAGCTACAGCCCAAGCAGCAGGTTGGTTCGGGGTGGGTGAGAACTGTGAGACCAAGCAGCAGCTATGGCAGAAGAAGAGTCTGCGCCACTGCAGCCAGCGCTACGGCAAGCTCAAGGCCCAGTACAGAGAGCCAGAGCTCCCCGTCAGCATGGACCAGGGCCTGGACTCACCCGCCGCAAACAAGATGCCCAAGGTAGGCTACCGAACACACACATACATATGGAGACCACTCCTAGCCCCTAGGTCTGACAGAACTGGATAGGTACAGTGCATTCGGAAAGTATTCGGACCCCTTGACTTTTTCCACATTTTGTTACGTTACAGCCTTATTCTAAAATGGATTAAATAACGTTTTTCCCTCATCAATCTACACACAATACACCATAATGACAAAGCAAAAACTGTTTCTTTATACATTTTTGCACATTTATACAAAATAATCAACTTAAATATTACATTTACATAAGTATTCAGACCCTTTACTCAGTACTTTGTTGAAGCACCTTTGGAAGCGATTACAGCCTCGAGTCTTCTTGGGTATGAAGCTACAAGCTCGGCAAACCTGTATTTGGGGAGTTTCTCCCACTCTTCTCTGCAGATCTTCTCAAGCTCTGTCAGGTTGGATGGGGAGCGTCGCTGCACAGCCATTTTCAGGTCTCTCCAGAGATGTTCGATCGAGTTCAAGTCCGGGCTCTGGCTGGGCCACTCAAGGACATTCAGAGACTTGTCCCGAAGCCACTCCTGCGTTGTCTTGGCTGTGTGCTTAGGGTTGTTGTCCTGTTGGAAGGTGAACCTTCGCCCCAGTCTGAGGTCCTGAGCACTCTGGAGCAGGTTTTCATCAAGGAGCTCTCTGTACTTTGCTTCGTTCATCTTTCCCTCGATCCTGACTAGTCTCCTAGACTCTGCCGCTGCAAAACATCCCCACAGCATGATGCTGCCACCACCATGCTTCAACTTAGGGATGGTGCCAGGTTTCGTCCAGACGTGACGCTTGGCATTCAGGCCAAAGAGTTCAATCTTGGTTTCATCAGACCAGAGAATCTTGTTTCTCAAGGTCTGAGTCCTTTTAGGTGCCTTTTGGCAAACTCCAAGCGGGCTATCATGTGCCTTTTACTGAGGAGTGGCTTCCGTCTGGCCACTCTACCATAAAGGCCTGATTGGTGGAGAGCTGCAGAGATGGTTGTCCTTCTGGAAGGTTCTCTCATCTCCACAGAGGAATTCTAGAGCTTTGTCAGAGTGACCATCGGGTTCTTGGTCACCTCCTTGACCAAGGCCCCCCCCCCCCCGATTGCTCAGTTTGGCCGGGCGGCCAGCTCTAGGAAGAATCTTGGTGGTGTCAAGTTGCGTCAATTCGAATCTGGTATAGGAACAAAAGAGGTGAACACACGTCTTTTAAGATATACTAGTATTTTAATTAATGCAAACACTTGAATGGTAAATATGATGTTCGTATATACGGGCTCACTGAAACACCACGCAGGGCAGACAGAGAACTAACTTTTTCAACCCAAGGTTCTTCTTTAATACTCTGACAGTGATAGTTCCTGCTCCAGGCTGGGCCTGTCAGAGTAGAGGCTGGGTGTGGTTTAAACTTACCCAACCTATCGTTGGCGCTCAGGCTGGTCCCAGCCCCTTGGCGCATCCCTGTTGCCGGGCATTAGTTGTTTCTGCAACTTGTCTAGAAAGTCAGCACTTCTTCATTGTAGCAGTACACATGTCCTTGAGCAGTTTAACAAAGAGGCAGTGTGTGTGTGTGAGTCACAAGTCTATCTCAGCCTACCCCCTAACGGTTCCTCACATTAATCACAGCTTGTTATGCTAAACAATCTATATCAGTACAGCACAAACCTATTATGTTTAATCATTAATGTATTATTTCTAAGCTAGGCATCACATCTAGTTGTAAGAGAATAGATCCCCACAGTGATTCCAAACTTCTTCCATTTTTAAGAATGATGGAGGCCACTGTGTTCTTAGGGACCTTCAATGTTGCAGACATTTTTTGGTACCCTTCCCCAGATCTGTGCCTCGACACAATCCTGTCTCGGAGCTGTACGGACAATTCCTTCGACCTCATGGCTTGTTTTATTTCTCTGACATGCACTGTCAACTGTGGGACCTTATATAGACAGGTGTGTGCCTTTCCAAATCTTGTCCAATCCAACTGAATTTACCACAGGTGGACTCCAATCAAGTTGAGGAAACCACTCAAGGATGATCAATGGAAACAGGATGCACCTGAGCTCAATTTTGAGTCTCATAGCAAATGTGTCTGAATACTTATGTAAATAAGATATTTCAGTTTTACATTTTTAATACATTTGCAAAAATGTCAAAAAACCTGTTTTGACTTTGTCATTATGGGGTATTGTGTGTAAATTGACGAGGAAAAAAATTAATTGAATCCATTTTAGAAAAAGGCTGTAACGTAACAAAATGTGGAAAAAGTAGACGGGTCTGAATACTTTATGAATGCACTGTATATATACACTTATATGTATAAGCAATGAAGTAAGAGGCAAGTAAAGATACTACTATATGCATCTTTTTTTGATCTACATGAAGTGCCCAGGGAGTGAGGGATCGGGATTGTTTCTAGACGGGGCCACTGTATTTGTTGCACCATCAAATCAACTTTACCTAACAAGACGCTATCATCAACAACCATCATTTGTCTCGGTGTCAGACATCAGATTAGACTCCACTTTGGACCTCTACTCAGAATGGAGAAATCATAGAGAGCAGGTGGAGGAAGGGCGGCGGTAGTGCCACTCAGGGGGAAGTGCACCCTCTGCCTGGCATAAATAATGCAGAGTGTGGCACCATGATGGCAGGAGGTAGCCTACATCTGAGCCTCAGCCAGTGTGTCTGTTAGCCCCCACACACTCCGCTCTCCTCCACCGACTCTGACACACCCACTCACTCCTGGGTGCTTATTCGTCTCCACGACTCTCTCTCTTTCTCTCTCTTTTTGTCTGTCACTCTATGCCCCCTTATTTCTCTCTCTCTCTCTCTCTCTTTCTCTCTCTCTCTCTCTCTCTCTCTCTCTTTCTCCCCCAATCTTGTTGTTCATCTTTCTATTTTGCTCTCTGTCAGCTCCTATGAAGACTCGGGTAAGACTTCAGAACAAGCGTCTACATTCTCTCTGACACACTCGCGCTGACTGACACCTCTACACACACAGATGCAAACACACACACACACACACAGACGTGCAAACTCCGAACACTCCTAGTAGATGGATTATTGATGTGTGAATGTCATTGTGACATCAGTAACGCTTTTATGTAGAGCTGTCAATGTAATTCTGTGTCAACTCTTGTAGAATGCAATGTTTTCCTGCTTTAGTTTCCTCCAGCTAGCAGAAATGTCACCATTTGAGGATTTTAGCATTACAATGTAGCTTTTTTGTGATGAAGCTAATGATGTGACAGTTAATTATTTTATTGTTTATTTCTGTTTAATCAACATTTAATCCTCCTCTTATTCGCTTCCCCCCAGATTGTGGACCCCCTAGCGCGGGGGCGAGCGTTCCGCTACCCGGATGAGACGGACCGTCCTCCCCGTACCCCCCACACGGGACCCGTCACCCCGGGGTTCACCTCCCTTTCCTCCTTCACCTCCCAGCGCTCCGGGAACTACGCCCACCTGCCCCGACGCAAGAGGGAGTCTGTTGCCCGCATGAGTATACGAGCAGCATCCAACCTACTCAGGGTGAGTGGGCACTGGGGAACGTTAGGTGAAGTGTGTGCATGGATGTGTGTGGATGGGGTTGCATCTGTGCCACCTCCAACCTGATCATCACTGGGGATCGTTAGTGGAAACTAGATTACGTTTGAGTGTGTGCATGTGTGTTGCTGTTAAGCACTTTTGACTTGCATTTATAAGGAACAGCTGTACAGATGAATATTTGATGGTTTTGCGTACGTGTATCTACGTGCCTGACATAAATACAGATTTTGCGCTTAAAAGACTGATATGTTGATCTGTGTATGTTGTACTGTACATCACAGTCATATTTGAGTTGTCTCTCCTCACATGCTAGTCTTTGACGTTGTCCCACTAACGTCCTGGTTGTGTGTCTGGTTCAGGGTCGTTCAGGTCTAGTGGGCTCCCAGACAGGTCGTAGTTTCCCCCGGCGGAGCTTCGCCCGACCCAGCTGGCTGGAGGAGGACACTGTGGACTCAGCAGACACTCACGGGTCCATGTTCTTCAGCAAGGTAATGATACTCTATCTCCTTCTCTTGCTTTTATGTCTCTCCATGTCTCTGTCCTTCTCTTGCTTTTATGTCTCTCCATGTCTCTGTCCTTCTCTTGCTTTCTCAGTCTCTCTTTTTGTTTTTTCTATCTCTCCGTGTGCCTCAGTCGGTCTCCTTTCTCTCTCTCCTCTTTTGCTGCCTCCGTCTGCATGTTTTTGTTTGTATTAGTTCTCTGTCTCTGTCTGTCTATTCTATATGTCTCTGTCTGTCTCTTCTATATGTCTCTGTCTGTCTCTTCTATATGTCTCTGTCTGTCTCTTCTATATGTCTCTGTCTGTCTCTTCTACAGTGGGGAGAACAAGTATTTGATACACTGCCGGTTTTGCAGGTTTTCCTACTTACAAAGCATGTAGAGGTCTGTAATTTTTATCATAGGTACACTTCAACTGTGAGAGACGGAATCTAAAACAAAAATCCAGAAAATCACATTGTATGATTTTTAAATTGCATGACATAAGTATTTGATACATCAGAAAAGCAGAACTTAATATTTGGTACAGAAACCTTTGTTTGCAATTACAGAGATCATACGTTTCCTGTAGGTCTTGACCAGGTTTGCACACACTGCAGCAGGGATTTTGGTCCACTCCTCCATACAGACCTTCTCCAGATCCTTCAGGTTTCGGGGCTGTCGCTGGGCAAAACGGACTTTCAGCTCCCTCCAAAGATTTTCTATTGGTTTCAGGTCTGGAGACTGGCTAGGCCACTCCAGGACCTTGAGATGCTTCTTACGGAGCCACTCCTTAGTTGCCCTGGCTGTGTGTTTCGGGTCGTTGTCATGCTGGAAGACCCAGCCACGACCCATCTTCAATGCTCTTACTGAGGGAAGGAGGTTGTTGGCCAAGATCTCGCGATACATGGCCCCATCCATCCTCCCCTCAATACGGTGCAGTCGTCCTGTCCCCTTTGCAGAAAAGCATCCCCAAAGAATGATGTTTCCACCTCCATGCTTCACGGTTGGGATGGTGTTCTTGGGGTTGTACTCATCCTTCTTCTTCCTCCAAACACGGCGAGTGGAGTTTAGACCAAAAAGCTCTATTTTTGTCTCATCAGACCACATGACCTTCTCCCATTCCTCCTCTGGATCATCCAGATGGTCATTGGCAAACTTCAGATGGGCCTGGACATGCGCTGGCTTGAGCAGGGGGACCTTGCGTGCGCTGCAGGATTTTAATCCATGACGGCGTAGTGTGTTACTAATGGTTTTCTTTGAGACTGTGGTCCCAGCTCTCTTCAGGTCATTGACCAGGTCCTGCCGTGTAGTTCTGGGCTGATCCCTCACCTTCCTCATGATCATTGATGCCCCACGAGGTGAGATCTTGCATGGAGCCCCAGACCGAGGGTGATTGACCGTCATCTTGAACTTCTTCCATTTTCTAATAATTGCGCCAACAGTTGTTGCCTTCTCACCAAGCTGCTTGCCTATTGTCCTGTAGCCCATCCCAGCCTTGTGCAGGTCTACAATTTTATCCCTGATGTTCTTACACAGCTCTCTGGTCTTGGCCATTGTGGAGAGGTTGGAGTCTGTTTGTTTGATTGAGTGTGTGGACAGGTGTCTTTTATATAGGTAACGAGTTCAAACAGGTGCAGTTAATACAGGTAATGAGTGGAGAACAGGAGGGCTTCTTAAAGAAAAACTAACAGGTCTGTGAGAGCCGGAATTCTTACTGGTTGGTAGGTGATCAAATACTTATGTCATGCAATAAAATGCAAATTAATTACTTAAAAATCATACAATGTGATTTTCTGGATTTTTGTTTTAGATTCCGTCTCTCACAGTTGAAGTGTACCTATGATAAAAATTACAGACCTCTACATGCTTTGTAAGTATTAAAACCTGCAAAATCGGCAGTGTATCAAATATTTGTTCTCCCCACTGTATATGTCTCTCTTTGTCTCTTCTATATGTCTCTTTCTGTCTCTTCTATATGTCTGTATCTTCTATATGTCTGTCTCTTCTATATGTCTCTGTCTGTCTCTTCTATATATCTCTGTCCTGCAAAAAAAGAAACATCCTCTCACTCTCAACTGCGTTTATTTTCAGCAAACTTAACATGTGTAAGTATTTGTATGAACATAACAAGATTCAACAACTGAGACATAAACTGAACAAGTTCCACAGACATGTGACTAACATAAATGGAATAATGTGTCCCTGAACAAAGATCAAAAGGGTCAAAATCAAAAGTAACAGTTAGTATCTGGTGTGGCCACCAGCTGCATTAAGTACTGCAGTGCATTTCCTCCTCATGGACTGCACCAGATTTGCCAGTTCTTGCTGTGAGATGTTACCCCACTCTTCCACCAAGGCATCTGCAAGTTCCCAGATATTTCTGGGGGGCTAGCCCTCACCCTCCGATCCAACAGGTCCCAGACGTGCTCAATGGGATTGAGATCCGGGCTCTTCGCTGGCCATGGCAGAACACTGACATTCCTGTCTTGCAGGGAATCAAGCACAGAACGAGCAGTATGGCTGGTGGCATTGTCATGCTGGAGGGTCATGTCAGGATGAGCCTGCAGGAAGGGTACCACATGACGGAGGAGGATGTCTTCCCTGTAACGCACAGCATTGAGATTGCCTGCAATGACAACAAGCTCAGTCCGATGATGCTGTTACACACCGCCCCAGACCATGACGGACCCTCCATCTCCAAATCGTTCCCGCTCCAGAGTACAGGCCTCAGTGTAACGCTCATTCCTTTGACGATAAACGCGAATCCGACCATCACCCCTGGTGAGACAAAACCGCGACTCGTCAGTGAAGAGCACTTTTTGCCAGTCCTGTCTGGTCCAGCGACGGTGTGTTTGTGCCCATAGGCAACGTTGTTGCCGGTGATGTCTGGTGAGGACCTGCCGTACAACAGGCCTACAAGCCCTCAGTCCATCCTCTCTCAGCCTATTGCGGACTGTCTGAGCACTGATGGAGGGATTGTTGTCGTTCCTGGTGTAACTTGGGCAGTTGTTGTTGCCATCCTGTACCTGTCCCGCAGGTGTGATGTTCGGATGTACCGATCCTGTGCAGGTGTTGTTACACGTGGTCTGCCACTGCGAGGACGACAGCTGCCCGTCCTGTCTCCCTGTAGCGCTGTCTTAGGCGTCTCACAGTATGGACTTTGTAATTTATTGCCCTGGCCACATCTGCAGTCCTCATGCCTCCTTGCAGCATGCCGAAGGCACGTTCATGCAGATGAGCAGGGACCCTGGGCATCTTTCTTTTGGTGTTTTTCAGAGTCAGTAGAAAGGGCTCTTTTAGTGTCCTAAGTTTTCATAACTGTGACCTTAATTGCCTACCGTCTGTAAGCTGTTAGTGTCTTAACGACCGTTCCACAAGTGCATGTTCATTCATTGTTTATGGTTAATTGAACAAGCATGGGAAACAGTGTTTAAACCCTTTACAATGAAGATCTGTGAAGTTATTTTGATTTTTACTAATTATCTTTGAAAGGGTCCTGATAAAGGGACGTTTTTTTTTTTGCTGAGTTTATATACCTCTGTCTGTCTCTTCTATATTTCTCTCTGTCTCTTCTACAGTGAGGGATAAAAGTATTTGATCCCCTGCTGATTTTGTACGTTTGCCCACTGACAAAGAAATGATCATCTATAATTTTAATGGTAGGTTTATTTGAACAGTGAGAGACAGAATAACAACAAAAAAATCCAGAAAAACGCATGTCAAAAATGTTATAAATTGATTTGCATTTTAATGAGGGAAATAAGTATTTGACCCCCTCTCAATCAGACAGATTTCTGGCTCCCAGGTGTCTTTTATACAGGTAACAAGCTGAGATTAGGAGCACACTCTTAAAGGGAGTGCTCCTAATCTCAGCTTGTTGCCTGTATAAAAGACACCTGTCCACAGAAGCAATCAATCAATCAGATTCCAAACTCTCCACCATGGCCAAGACCAAAGAGCTCTCCAAGGATGTCAGGGACAATATTGTAGACCTACACAAGGCTGGAATGGGCTACAAGACCATCGCCAAACAGCTTGGTGAGAAGGTGACAACGGTTGGTGCGATTATTCGCAAATGGAAGAAACACAAAAGACCTGTCAATCTCCCTCGGCCTGGGGCTCCATGCAAGATCTCACCTTGTGGAGTTGCAATGATCATGAGAACGGTGAGGAATCAGCCCAGAACTACACGGGAGGATCTTGTCAATGATCTCAAGGCAGCTGGGACCATAGTCACCAAGAAAACAATTGGTAACACACTACGCCGTGAAGGACTGAAATCCTGCAGCGCCCGCAAGGTCCCCCTGCTCAAGAAAGCACATATACAGGCCCGTCTGAAGTTTGCCAACATCTGAATGATTCAGAGGAGAACTGGGTGAAAGTGTTGTGGTCAGATGAGACCAAAATTGAGCTCTTTGGCATCAACTCAACTCGCCGTGTTTGGAGGAGGAGGAATGCTGCCTATGACCCCAAGAACACCATCCCCATCGTCAAACATGGAGGTGGAAACATTATGCTTTGGGGGTGTTTTTCTGCTAAGGGGACAGGACAACTTCACCGCATCGAAGGGACGATGGACGGGGCCATGTACCGTCAAATCTTGGGTGAGAACCTCCTTCCCTCAGCCAGGGCATTGAAAATGGGTCGTGGATGGGTATTCCAGCATGACAATGACCCAAAACACACGGCCAAGGCAACAAAGGAGTGGCTCAAGAAGAAGCACATTAAGGTCCTGGAGTGGCCTAGCCAGTCTTCAGACCTTAATCCCATAGAACATTTGTGGAGGGAGCTGAAGTTTCGAGTTGCCAAACGTCAGCCTCAAAACCTTAATGACTTGGAGAAGATCTGCAAAGAGGAGTGGGACAAAATCCCTCCTGAGATGTGTGCAAACCTGGTGGCCAACTACAAGAAACGTCTGACCTCTGTGATTGCCAACAAGGGTTTTGCCACCAAGTACTAAGTCATGTTTTGCAGAGGGGTCAAATACTTATTTATCTCATTAAAATGCAAATCAATTTATAACATTTTTGACATGCGTTTTTTTCTGGATTTTTTGGTTGTTATTCTGTCTCTCACTGTTCAAATAAACCTACCATTAAAATTATAGACTGATCATTTCTTTGTCAGTGGGAAAATGTACAAAATCAGCAGGGGATCAAATAATTGTTTCCCTCACTGTATATATCTCTGTCTGTCTCTTCTATATGTCTCTGTCTGTGCTCTGTGTTCCAGGTGAAATCAGCCAGTCTCAGCCTAGCTACCGTGCTAGCTCACACAGATTTAGATAATTAACACAAAATGTCAGGTGGCTATTTTGGGTCTCCTCTCTCTTCCAGCAGTCTGTATGTGCTACCAGATTAATCACAGTCCAGCCCCCAAAGTAATGTACCGTTGGAGTGAGAGAGATGGAGGGATGTAGTCTGGAGAGATGTATGGGGTGTTGAGGGCTGTGTGGGATGAGGGTTGGGAATAATAGTAGGTGCTACAGTTAGTGGAGTGATGAGGGTGACTAGAAGTTGTCTTGAGATTTTCTTGGAAGTTAAGAAAGCCAGATACTGTACTGTTGGAGTGAGACATATGTGATTACATTTACATTTACATTTTAGTCATTTAGCAGACGCTCTTATCCAGAGCGACTTACAGTTAGTGCATACATTATTTTATTTTTTCATACTGGCCCCCCGTGGGAATCGAACCCACAACCCTGGCGTTGCAAACGCCATGCTCTACCAACTGAGCTACATCCCTGCTGGCCATTCCCTCCCCTACCCTGGACGACGCTGGGCCAATTGTGCGCCGCCCCATGGGTCTCCCGGTCACGGCCAGCTACGACAGAGCCTGGATTCGAACCAGGATCTCTAGTGGCACAGCTAGCACTGCAACGCAGTGCCTTAGACCACTGTGCCACTCGGGAGATTGATGAGTATTGTGATGGAGTATGTAGTGATATATATGGACAGGTAGAGGGGGATGATGGTGTGTAGGGGAGGATAGTAGATGGAATGATGAGTGCGGAATGGTGGATGGCATTTTCTACATTAGAAAGTTGAAAATAGATTTGTTTTCTGTGGGCCTCTCAATAACATACTCCCCACGTCAACTCTCTCTCAGGTGGATGCCCATGAGGAGTTGTACTCCATGGCTGATGATGTGTTCGAGTCTCCCCCTATGTCGGCTTCCTACGGAGACCACCATGAGCCCTACCAGAGCCTGTAAGTAGCCTACATTAGAGGGATGGGGGAGAGCGATTAAAAGACGTAGATTGATAAAGTCTCGTTGGCTTTCTCCCTCTCTGTGTCTCTCTCTCTCTGTGTCTCTGTCTCTCTCTCCCTGTGTGTCCCTCTCTCGCTGTGTGTGTCTGTCTCTGTGTGTCTCTGTCTCTCACCCCCAGTAGGGATGTGTCTAAAACCCCCACCGTGCATATTGAGAAGGCCGGGCCACAGCAGCGGGGACGTCGTATCGCCTCCCAGGTCAAGCACTTTGCCTTTGACAAGCCCAAGCGGCAGTTCGGCATGGGCGTGGTGGGCAAGTGGCTCAACCGCCACTACCGCCACAGCATCAGCAGCCAGGTGCAGAAACAGCTGGACGACTTCAGCAGCCACAGGTGAGGCGGGAAGGGAAACGCATGCATAAGAACACGTACAGACAAACACACACACACAATCCACACTTAGTACACATTTAGTGGGCATTCATTCATCCGTGAGAACCACAAAGGAAACATTTTCAAATAATCCAATCCAGATAAGTAAAACAACCCTGCTGTGTCGTCTCCCTCAGACCGTACTTCACCTACTGGATCACCTTTGTCCACGTGGTCATCACCATCCTGGCCTGTGCTACCTATGGCTTTGCCCCTGTGGGGTTCGCCCAACACTCTACCTCTGAACTGGTGAGGAGTCCCATAGGGCCTAGGCAACTGCACAGCCTAATTGGATCCAAAATGGCTTCTGTGATCCAATGGTTTCTGTGATGGCTTCTGGCATAGCTCTTTTGATCCACAATGGCTACCTTAGTGATCTATTGAGCTGTTTCTCCTGTGTTTTCTTGGTCTCCCTCCATAGGTGTTGAAGAACAAGGGCATCTATGAGAGTGTCAAGTTCATCCAGCAGGAGAACTTCTGGATCGGCCCTGGCTCTGTGAGTCACTGCTCTTCTATCTCACGTGTCATACATGCTGTATGTCTTTTCAGTCTTACATTTGGGGTCTTTTAGTTTTGATGGTCTACATCTGCAGTGGTGTTGGTAGGTGCTAGGTGGGAGGCGAACTTAGCCTTCAACAGGACACGCTAAAGAGGTTCTGGACTCACTCACTAGTACTTATTAACTGGTTATTTACTCACTTACTGTAGTGTAGTGTACTTACTAGTGTGCCTTCTGACTGTACTAAGGTACTTACTGACTGTACTAAAGTACTTACTGACTGTACTAAAGTACTTACTGACTCGTTTACACTTACTGACTTCATTTTGCCTTGAGAAACTTCACGCTTGTCAGGTTCAGATCCACTTCGACAGTGATACAGAATGTTCATTTCAGAGAATGTGGTGGGCTGACAGTCAGTAACCCATGTTACAGTTTGTGTTCTATGTAGGGTGTCAAGTGAAAAAGTGGGTGTGAAAAGTAAGACGATGGCTCCACCACAGCATCCCACATAGGCCACAATATGAACAGAGTAAAGGGTCCCACACGACTAGTCTAGTGGGTGGCTATAGCTCAAATAACTGGAGCTGTGGGTTTGGTGGCTAACTGTGTCTTTGTCTGTTCTGGACTGTGATGCTTTAGCTACTACCTTTGCATGGTTGACTATCAAAATATGATCTCTTGACTACTTAAAGTTCAGAAAAGAGGTCTAACGGCCAGCTAAAACAAAGGCTAGGCCAGTAAGCCTAACTCTTTTTTGGCCCTGGTTCTGAGTTGCCCGGTTAGGTTAACTTTATTGGATTCCCAACTATTTTTGGTTGCTAGATCAAAAATGTGTCTGGTTGCCAGATTAAGAATGTATTCCTGTGTTCTATCCCCCCTCTCAGGAGGACCTAATCCACCTTGGGGCCAAGTTCTCCCCGTGTATCCGCAAGGACAGCCAGATAGTCAGTCTCATCCAGAAAGCCAAGGACCAGGAGAGAGAGTCAGGCTGCTGTGTACAGAACGACAACTCAGGCTGTGTCCAGACCCTCAGCAACGACTGCTCGGTACGCAAACACACACGTACGCAGGACATGCATATGTATTATTGTAGGCCCACACAAATACTGTAGTAGACCAATGCACGTGCACACACACACAACCACCTATTGTACTCCCATTTACGCTCTCTCTCTCTGTGTGTCACACTCACACACGCTCTCCTGCCACCTAGAGATTACCGGTTGTAAACTTGAAACAAGATGATCAACTTTTTTGTCTGGCTGTGTTTATTCTGGTCTGTGTGTAGGAGTCATTGGCCACCTTCATGAAATGGAAGGATGAAGATGTGGACATTCTGAGGTCATCAGGCTCTGTGTGTCACCAGGACCCCAGGTACTGTCTTTGATACTGTTCTACTATACTGAATACAGTGCTAACACACACACACACACAGACACACTCACACTGGAGTGCTGACCTGTTAAGGTAAAACTGTAACTTGAGGGTATCATAAAGTGTCTTCCTGCTATCTGTTTTCCTGACGCATGCTGGAAACAGGACCTGTGAAGAGCCTGCCTCCGCAGAGCCTCACATCTGGCCCGATGACATCACACATTGGCCGGTGAGTGACAGGAGGATCTTCCAATGTTATGCTTCGTCTGACAGCCCTGCTAATATGTATTGTGTGACCAGACATCATTATACATGACATTTACAGTGGAGGAAAAAAGTATTTAGTCAGCCACCAATTGTGCAAGTTCTCGCACTTAAGATGAGAGAGGCCTGTAATTTTCATCATAGGTACACGTCAACTATGACAGACAAAATGAGAAATAAAATCCAGAAAATCACATTGTAGGATTTTTTATGAATTTATTTGCAAATTATGGTGGAAAATAAGTATTTGGTCAATAACAAAAGTTTCTCAATACTTTGTTATATACCCTTTGTTGGCAATGACACAGGTCAAACGTTTTCTGTAAGTCTTCACAAGGTTTTCACACACTGTTGCTGGTATTTTGGCCCATACCTCCATGCAGATCTCCTCTAGAGCAGTGATGTTTTGGGGCTGTCACTGGGCAACACAGACTTTCAACTCCCTCCAAAGATTTTCTATGGGGTTGAGATCTGGAGACTGACTAGGCCACTCCAGGACCTTGAAATGCTTCTTACGAAGCCACTCCTTCGTTGCCCGGGCGGTGTGTTCGGGATCATTGTCATGCTGAAAGACCCAGCCACGTTTCATCTTCAATGCCCTTGCTGATGGAAGGAGGTTTTCACTCAAAATCTCACGATACATGGCCCCATTCATTCTTTCCTTTACACGGATCAGTCGTCCTGGTCCCTTTGCAGAAAAACAGCCCCAAAGCATGATGTTTCCACCCCCATGCGTCACAGTAGGTATGGTGTTCTTTGGATGCAACTCAGCATTCTTTGTCCTCCAAACACGACGAGTTTAGTTTTTACCAAAAAGTTCTATTTTGGTTTCATCTGACCATATGACATTCTCCCAATCCTCTTCTGGATCATCCAAATGCACTCTAGCAAACTTCAGACGGGCCTGGACATGTACTGGCTTAAGCAGGGGGACACGTCTGGCACTGCAGGATTTAAGTCCCTGGCGGCGTAGTGTGTTACTGATGGTAGGCTTTGTTACTTTGGTCCCAGCTCTCTGCAGGTTATTCACTAGGTCCCCCCGTGTGGTTCTGGGATTTTTGCTCACCGTTCTTGTGATCATTTTGACCCCACGGGGTGAGATCTTGCGTGGAGCCCCAGATCGAGGGAGATTATCAGTGGTCTTGTATGTCTTCCATTTCCTAATAATTGCTCCCACAGTTGATTTCTTCAAACCAAGCTGCTTACCTATTGCAGATTCAGTCTTCCCAGCCTGGTGCAGGTCTACAATTTTGTTTCTGGTGTCCTTTGACAGCTCTTTGGTCTTAGCCATAGTGGAGTTTTGGAGTGTGACTGTTTGAGGTTGTGGACAGGTGTCTTTTATACTGATAACAAGTTCAAACAGGTGCCATTAATACAGGTAACGAGTGGAGGACAGAGGAGCCTCTTAAAGAAGAAGTTACAGGTCTGTGAGAGCCAGAAATCTTGCTTGTTTGTAGGTGACCAAATACTTATTTTCCACCATCATTTGCAAATAAATTCATTAAAAATCCCACAATGTGATTTTCTGGATATTTTTTTCTCAATTTGTCTGTCATAGTTGACGTGTACCTATGATGAAAATTACAGGCCTCTCTCATCTTTTTAAGTGGGAGAACTTGCACAATTGGTGGCTGACTAAATACTTTTTTCCCCCACTGTATACATTCAGAATGTTGTACCCCACTGTACAGTATAAGCCCCTGGTATTAAAATACAGCAGTGGATGAGAGGTTACAGATCCATCATAACCTCAGGTCTTGGATCAGTGGAAACCAACACTAGCTTCTTCTCACCCTCCCTCCATCTGATCCCAGATCTGCACCTCCCCCCGCAAGACGAACCTGACAGGCTACAGACACATGGACTGTAACATCAAGGGACGACCCTGCTGCATAGAAACTAAGGGCCGGTGTGAGATCACAACGAGAGAGTACTGCTCCTTCATGCACGGTTACTTCCACGAGGAGGCCACCCTCTGCTCCCAGGTAGGTGGGTGTGTGTCCGTCTGTCCGTCCGTCTGTCCTATGTGGATGTTGTTTACAGGGTTCGTTGAATGACAGCCAACTCCCTATCTGATCCTGTGGTCTCTCTTTGTTAACAGATCCACTGTCTGGATGATGTGTGTGGCCTCCTGCCCTTCCTCAACCCTGACGTCCCTGACCAGGTCTACAGGCTGTGGCTCTCCTTGTTCCTACACGCAGGGTAATCATACACTGTATTTCTATAGTACTTTTTATACATGATCTTGTTTTTAGCCTAAAGTGCTTTACAGTATGAGTATGTAGACCCCAGGTCATCTCACTGTAGTCACATCAATACTTAGTGCAAATCCAAACACCATAGGTAGAGTCATGGGTTTTTGCTGACCACTTGACCTGGCCAGGAACATCTCTGTTATACTCTGTTAAAGGTCCAATGCAGCCGTTTTGATCTCAATATCAAATCATTTCTTGGTAACAATTAAGTACCTTACTGTGATGGTTTTCAATTAAAATGGTCAAAAGGAAACAAAAATAGCTTCTTAGCAAAGGGCAGTTTCTCAAGCAAGAATTTAGCAAGTACTGTCTGGGAGTGGTCTGAGTGGGGAGGGGAAAACTGAAAATGTTCTGTTATTGGCACAGTGCTTTGGAACTCTCTTTCTTATTGGTCTATTAACTCATTTACCGCCTGGTGATGTCACCAGACATTCCAAAACTCCATCCTACCAAAACAGGCTGAAATTTCAGGCGGTCTTTTCAAGCAGTGCTTACACTAATAGGGCCTTATCGTCATTTTCAAAATTTCTTCCCTTTCCCTATGAAGCCTCCTCCACTGCCTGGTGTCCGTAGTGTTCCAGATGACCATCATGAGAGACCTGGAGAAGCTGGCTGGCTGGGTCCGCATCTCCATCATTTACGTCCTCTCTGGCATCACCGGCAACCTGGCCAGCGCCCTCTTCCTCCCCTACAGAGCTGAGGTACACACACAGGCTCACACATAGGAGCGCATGTACACACACACACACCCCTTTTCAGCTCACACAACTGCCACTGCTGATCTCCATTGAGCTGGTCAGGTGTTTTATAGGAAAGCTGGTGAGAGAAAGAGCATTAACATCTCAGCTATACCCTTGGCAGCCACTGAGCTTAGCTCGGTTACTGGAGGAGCTTTGGATAGGGAGATTACTGGACTGGACGTGACCCTGTCTGGAGGGTAAACGGTAAGGACTTAACTGCCTCTGCCCTGCCTCCATATCACCATTACACATGGCTTGAGAAAGCCATAGAGATCCTCTATTCATTTGTATGCTCAAAGCATTGGTAGAAATGCCATTGACAAAAACGTATTGCAATTGTGCGAACTGGCTGAATTGCTAGGGTTGGCACTGTCAATGAGACGTTCTTACAGCCTGAGAAGTAGGGCCTTAGCTGCAGTAACCAGATGTGGTGTGCCAGGGTCCCCCTAGTGGTGAAAATTAGTTTCAATTCACTCCATGTAAACTGTAAAGGTCCATGCATCCCATACATTTGCATTCCTTTGTGCAACACACAAAACTGGGTCTCAAGTTCATGTTTTGTCACAAATTAGTGTTGACCCAGTCAGTTGACCCATTCTTTCTGTCTCAGACCATGTCTGAATCTCTCAAGTGTGGTCGCACACACAAACACACACACTCTTACACGTTTTGTCATTCACATTGTAGCCCTATCCTCCCTACAGAGGTAATGTCCAGCTTTCTGTGTTCCTCTCCCTGACCGGGAGACACTGGTACTTGTTGTGTTATCTGGACATGATCTAATCCAACCAACCCCTTTTCTTCTGCAGTGTGTGATGTGCTAATGGAAAGTTAGTCCAATCCCCTCTGAGGTGAGGCAGCTGGCTTAATTGTGCCTGTGTGTTAAGGAGAGAGCGAGAGAGGCAGGGACACTCAGTACAGGTTGCGAAGTCAGCAGTAGGCTAAATGTGAAGGGCACAGGAAGTGATTTCAGAGCGCCTTTGGACAGGAGACGCTGTTCCCTTGTAATCTCCTCTTATAGTTTTATCAGGAAAAGTTATGTTCCATTAGGCTATTGCTGTCCATTTAGCATAGGAAGAGTGGACAAGTGACTTGAATGTTTTCCCCTTGTTCTATTTCTTCTGGTGTTAAGCCGCCTTTCTGTATGACCAGACTGTAATAGCCCACCCATGCTAAACTTCATTGATTACAATTTGATTTGGAGAAATGAAGAGTGCAAATGTTACTGGAAAGAAGATCGTGCTCTACAGTTTTGTGCTTGAGGACAAGGCTCAGTATCTTGGACAGGATGCGTTGGTTGTGACGTGGGCATTGCCAAGTGGGAGAAGAGAGCTGGTGTGGATGACCTAATTGGTGCAAACTAACCTCTCCCAATTGACCTCTGTAAGACGCAGCCTCTTTCTTAGTCGCTACAGATTACTCTAATTATATTGTGTGTGTTAACAAAGGGCACTGCTACGCTAATCCAGATTCCTGGTCTGTTCAATTGTTGAAAAAATAAATGGTCTGGTCTTCCAGTGCTTCTACATACAGATTATGGATCAGAGTTTAGTACTCCTGAGGAGTACCTATTTCTGGAAAATCTATTTTTTCATTTCCCCAGACTACCAGCTCTATTATAAAAGTCTGCAGGTATGTGGCTGCAGCTGTGTCTTTGACATGATTTGGCGCTACATACGTCTGTCATGGTTCTAGTGTGATGTTAGTGTGAGGTAGCACTCAGAAATGTCACCGCTGCTGCACCTTTCACGCAACAGGAATAGCACCAGAGACGTGAGGCGAAGCACGACTCCTCATCTCAAGCCAGTTAGTGCCCCGTTTCAGTAAGAGGGGATTATCCCATTGGTGTAGTAAACAAGACCCCGAAGCTGTGGCCGGACCACTCTCTATCCACTGTGGTTAAACACATCACAAGTAAGGATTCGTTTCAATTTCAACCCTCCTCCTTTATCCGGGCTTGGGACCGGCAAAAGTGACCCAAAAGAGACACTCTGGCGGAGTTACTTAGTTCTTTATTTTATTTTTATTTTAGTTTTCTTAAGTTTGGTTTTTAACCTTATGGTCCACTTAGGAGCCTACTACAAGTCACAGTAAAACATGAACATTTTTAACCATAATAATAATGTCAGAATAATAGTAGAGAGAATTATTTATTTCAGCTTTTATTTATTTCATCACATTCCCAGTGGGTCAGAAATTTACATACACTCAATTAGTATTTAGTAGCATTGCCTTTAAATTGTTTAACTTGGGTCAAACGTTTCGGGTAGCCTTCCACAAGCTTCCCACAATAAGTTGGGTGAATTTCGGCCCATTCCTCCTACAGAGCTTGTATAACTGAGTCAGGTTTGTAGGCCTCCTTGTTCGCACACGCTTTTTCAGTTCTGCCCACACATTTTCTATAGGATTGAGGTCAGGGCTTTGTGATGGCCACTCCAATACCTTGACTTTGTTGTCCTTAAGCCATTTTGCCACAACTTTGGAAGTATGCTTGGGGTCATTGTCCATTTGGAAGACCCATTTGCGACCAAGCTTTAACTTCCATACTGATGTCTTGAGATGTTGCTTCAATATATCCACATAAAAATCTATTTTGTGAAGTGCACAAGACCCTCCTGCAGCAAAGCACCCCCACAGCATGATGCTGCCACCCCCGTGCACGGTTGGGATGGTGTTCTTCGGCTTGAAAGTCACCCCCTTTTTCCTCTAAACGTAACGATGGTCATTATGGCCAAACAGTTCTATTTTTGTTTCATCAGACCAGAGGACATTTCTCCAAAAAGTACAATCTTTGTCCCCATGTGCAGTTGCAAACCGTAGTCTGGCTTTTTATGGCGGTTTTGGAGCAGTGGCTTCTT
>NW_025536307.1:7500-22500 GCF_020615455.1 Coregonus clupeaformis
AGGTAGTGCACTATATAGGGAATAGGGTGCCATTTGGGACGCATCAATATCTCAACTGTCTGCTACTTCCATCCGTGATGTCTGTCTGCCTGAAAACCCATTGTGACTTAAACACTTTTTTCACCCCTTTTCGGTGTGGATCAAATTATCAGCAATACCTGCGAAAGGCAAACGCTTTGATTGACAGAAGCGACAATGCTCACTATCCGGGACACAGGCGTGGCTCCTGCTCTGAGGAAAGAGGGAATGAGAATGAACCCATGGTTATTTACAACACGCCTTCACGTGTTCCACTGGAGAAATATCATTTACAATTCACAAGCCATGGATTTAAATGTCACTCATTATGTCTGAGAACGGGCAGATTGACGGTTGATATTCAGAATCAAGCCGACGTTTGGCAGAGGTCTTCTTCTCTCGTCACCGTGCCAACGCTTCAGGCTTCAGGCGGTCCCGCCGAGGAATGCATGGAACCGTGTACCCCCCTCCTCCCTCCTCCCCTCCTCCCTCCTCTCCTCTCCTCTCCTCCCTCTCCTCTCCTCTCCTCTCCCTCTCCTCTCCTCTCCTCTCCTCTCCTCTCCTCTCTCCTCTCCTCTCCTCTCCTCTCTCTCCTCCCTCTCTCCTCTCCTCTCCTCTCCCTCTCCTCTCCTCTCCTCTCCCCTCTCCTCTCCTCTCCTCTCCTCTCCTCTCCTCTCCTCTCCTCTCCTCTCCTCTCCTCTCCTCTCCTCTCCTCTCCTCTCCTCTCCTCTCCTCTCTCCTCTCTGACACCTCTCTCTCTCCATTTCTCTTTCTCTCCCCTCTCACTCCCCCTCTCTCTCCCCCCTCCCCCCCTCTCAGTGTATGCTGTGCAGGGTGATACCTCATCAGAATGAGGAAGGTGTTGACGTGAACATCTGTCTAATATCTCACCACAGCCTGCTGGTTAAAATGGGTGGTGGACCTCAGATATCTCACCACAGCCTACTGGTTAAACTGGGTGGTGGCCCTCAGATAACTCACCACAGCCTGCTGGTTAAACTGGGTGGTGGACCTCAGATAACTCACCACAGCCTACTGGTTAAACTGGGTGGTGGCCCTCAGATAACTCACCACAGCCTACTGGTTAAACTGGGTGGTGGCCCTCAGATAACTCACCACAGCCTACTGGTTAAACTGGGTGGTGGCCCTCAGGTAATTCACCACAGCCTACTGGTTAAACTGGGTGGTGGACCTCAGATAACTCACCACAGCCTACTGGTTAAACTGGGTGGTGGCCCTCAGATAACTCACCACAGCCTGCTGGTTAAACTGGGTGGTGGCCCTCAGATAACTCACCACAGCCTACTGGTTAAACTGGGTGGTGGCACTCAGATAACTCACCACAGCCTGCTGGTTAAACTGGGTGGTGGCCCTCAGATAACTCACCACAGCCTGCTGGTTAAACTGGGTGGTGGCACTCAGATAACTCACCACAGCCTGCTGGTTAAACTGGGTGGTGGCCCTCAGATAACTCACCACAGCCTGCTGGTTAAACTGGGTGGTGGCCCTCAGATAACTCACCACAGCCTACTGGTTAAACTGGGTGGTGGCCCTCAGATAACTCACCACAGCCTACTGGTTAAACTGGGTGGTGGCCCTCAGATAACTCACCACAGCGTACTGGTTAAACTGGGTGGTGGCCCTCAGATAACTCACCACAGCCTACTGGTTAAACTGGGTGGTGGCCCTCAGATAACTCACCACAGCCTGCTGGTTAAACTGGGTGGTGGCCCTCAGATAACTCACCACAGCCTGCTGGTTAAACTGGTGGTGGGACCTCAGATAACTCACTACCCTATCCTACTAGTCACCAAGCCGATTCCAATAGTTCACTACACTACCATTCCCTATAGTTCACTACACTACTGGTTCCCATATAGTTCACTCACCTATTCCCTATATAGTCCACTACACTACCCTATTCCCTATATAGTCCACTACACTACCCTATTCCCTATATAGTCCACTACACTACCTATTCCCTATATAGTCCACTACACTACCCTATTCCCTATATAGTCCACTACACTACCCTATTCCCTATATAGTCCACACACCTATTCCCTATATAGTCCACTACACTACCCTATTCCCTATAGTCCACTACACTACCCTATTCCCTATATAGTCCACTACACTACCCTATTCCCTATATAGTCCACTACACTACCCTATTCCCTATATAGTCCACTACACTACCCTATTCCCTATATAGTCCACTACACTACCCTATTCCCTATATAGTCCACTACACTACCCTATTCCCTATATAGTCCACTACACTACCCTATTCCCTATATAGTCCACTACACTACCCTATTCCCTATATAGTCCACTACACTCACCCTATTCCCTATATAGTCACTACACTACCCTATTCCCTATATAGTCCACTACACTACCCTATTCCCTATATAGTCCACTACACTACCCTATTCCCTATATAGTCCACTACACTACCTATTCCCTATAGTCCACTACACTACCCTATTCCCTATATAGTCCACTACACTACCCTATTCCCTATATAGTTCACTACACTACCCTATTCCTATATAGTCCACTACACTACCCTATTCCCTATATAGTTCACTACACTACCCTATTCCCTATATAGTCCACTACACTACCCTATTCCCTATATAGTCCACTACACTACCCTATTCCCTATATAGTCCACTACACTACCCTATTCCCTATATAGTCCACTACACTACCCTATTCCCTATATAGTCCACTACACTACCCTATTCCCTATATAGTCCACTACACTACCCTATTCCCTATATAGTCCACTACACTACCCTATTCCCTATATAGTCCACTACTACCCTATTCCCCTATAGTCCACTACACTACCCTATTCCCTATAGTCCACTACACTACCCTATTCCCTATATAGTCCACTACACTACCCTATTCCCTATATAGTCCACTACACTACCCTATTCCCTATATAGTCCACTACACTACCCTATTCCCTATATAGTCCACTACACTACCCTATTCCCTATATAGTCCACTACACTACCCTATTCCCTATATAGTCCACTACACTACCCTATTCCCTATAGTCCACTACACTACCCTATTCCCTATATAGTCCACTACACTACCCTATTCCCTATATAGTCCACTACACTACCCTATTCCCTATATAGTCCACTACACTACCCTATTCCCTATATAGTCCACTACACTACCCTATTCCCTATATAGTCCACTACACTACCCTATTCCCTATATAGTCCACTACACTACCCTATTCCCTATATAGTCCACTACACTACCCTATTCCTTATATAGTCCACTACACTACCCTATTCCCTATATAGTCCACTACACTACCCTATTCCCTATATAGTCCACTACACTACCCTATTCCCTATATAGTCCACTACACTACCCTATTCCCTATATAGTCCACTACACTACCCTATTCCCTATATAGTCCACTACACTACCCTATTCCCTATATAGTCCACTACACTACCCTATTCCCTATATAGTCCACTACCCTATTCCCTATATAGTCCACTACACTACCCTATTCCCTATATAGTCCACTACACTACCCTATTCCCTATATAGTCCACTACCTACCCTATTCCCTATAGTCCACTACACTACCCTATTCCCTATATAGTCCACTACACTACCCTATTCCCTATATAGTCCACTACACTACCCTATTCCCTATATAGTCCACTACACTATCCCTATTCCCTATATAGTCCACTACACTACCCTATTCCCTATAGTCACTACACTACCTATTCCCATATAGTCCACTACACTACCCTATTCCCTATATAGTCCACTACACTACCTATTCCCTATAGTCCACTACACTACCCTATTCCCTATATAGTCCACTACACTACCCTATTCCCTATAGTCACACTACCCATCTATAGTCCACTACACCTATTCCCTATATAGTCCACTACACTACCCTATTCCTATATAGTCCACTACACTACCCTATTCCCTATATAGTCCACTACCCTATTCCCTATAGTCACTACTCCCTATTCCCTATATAGTTCACTACACTACCCTATTCCCTATATAGTCCACTACACTACCCTATTCCCTATATAGTCCACTACACTACCCTATTCCCTATATAGTCCACTACACTACCCTATTCCCTATATAGTCCACTACACTACCCTATTCCCTATATAGTCCACTACACTACCCTATTCCCTATATAGTCCACTACACTACCCTATTCCCTATATAGTCCACTACACTACCCTATTCCCTATATAGTCCACTACACTACCCTATTCCCTATATAGTCCACTACACTACCCTATTCCCTATATAGTTCACTACACTACCCTATTCCCTATATAGTCCACTACACTACCCTATTCCCTATATAGTCCACTACACTACCCTATTCCCAAATAGTTCACTACACTACCCTATTCCCTATATAGTCCACTACACTACCCTATTCCCTATATAGTTCACTACACTACCCTATTCCCTATATAGTCCACTACACTACCCTATTCCCTATATAGTCCACTACACTACCCTATTCCCTATAGTCCACTACACTACCCTATTCCCTATATAGTCCACTACACTACCCTATTCCCTATATAGTCCACTACACTACCCTATTCCCTATATAGTCCACTACACTACCCTATTCCCTATATAGTCCACTACACTACCCTATTCCCTATATAGTTCACTACACTACCCTATTCCCTATAGTCCACTACCACTACCCTATTCCCTATATAGTCCACTACACTACCCTATTCCCTATATAGTCCACTACACTACCCTATTCCCTATATAGTCCACTACACTACCCTATTCCCTATATAGTCCACTACCCTATTCCCTATATAGTCCACTACACTACCCTATTCCCTATATAGTCCACTACCCTATTCCCTATATAGTCCACTACACTATTCCCTATATAGTCCCACTATTCCCTATATAGTCCACTACACTACCCTATTCCCTATATAGTCCACTACACTACCCTATTCCCATATAGTCCACTACACTACCCTATTCCCTATATAGTCCACTACCCTATTCCCTATATAGTCCACTACACTACCCTATTCCCTATATAGTCCACTACACTACCCTATTCCCTATATAGTCCACTACACTACCCTATTCCCTATATAGTCCACTACACTACCCTATTCCCTATATAGTCCACTACACTACCCTATTCCCTATATAGTCCACTACACTACCCTATTCCCTATATAGTCCACTACACTACCCTATTCCCTATATAGTCCACTACACTACCCTATTCCCTATATAGTCCACTACACTACCCTATTCCTATATAGTCCACTACACTACCCTATTCCCTATATAGTCCACTACACTACCCTATTCCCTATATAGTCCACTACACTACCCTATTCCCTATATAGTCCACTACACTACCCTATTCCCTATATAGTCCACTACACTACCCTATTCCCATATAGTCCACTACACTACCCTATTCCCTATATAGTCCACTACACTACCCTATTCCCTATATAGTCCACACACTACCCTATTCCCTATATAGTCCACTACACTACCCTATTCCCTATATAGTCCACTACACTACCCTATTCCCTATATAGTCCACTACACTACCCTATTCCCTATATAGTCCACTACACTACCCTATTCCCTATATAGTCCACTACACTACCCTATTCCCTATATAGTTCACTACACTACCCTATTCCCTATAGTCCACTACACTACCCTATTCCCTATATAGTCACTACACTACCCTATTCCCTATATAGTCCACTACACTACCCTATTCCCTATATAGTCCACTACACTACCCTATTCCCTATATAGTCCACTACACTACCCTATTCCCTATATAGTCCACTACCCTATTCCAAGTCTACCTATTCCCTATATAGTCCACTACACTACCCTATTCCCTATATAGTCCACTACACTACCCTATTCCCATATAGTCCACTACACTACCCTATTCCCATATAGTCCACTACACTATCCTATTCCCTATATAGTTCACTACCCTATTCCCATATAGTCCACTACACTACCCTATTCCCTATATAGTCCACTACACTACCCTATTCCCTATATAGTCCACTACACTACCCTATTCCCTATATAGTCCACTACACTACCCTATTCCCCTATATAGTCCACTACACTACCCTATTCCCTATATAGTCCACTACACTACCCTATTCCCTATATAGTCCACTACCCTATTCCCTATATAGTCCACTACACTACCCTATTCCCTATATAGTCCACTACACTACCCTATTCCCTATATAGTCCACTCACTACCCTATTCCCTATATAGTCCACTACCCTATTCCTATATAGTTCACTACACTACCCTATTCCCTATATAGTCCACTACCCTATTCCCTATATAGTCCACTACACTACCCTATTCCCTATATAGTCCACTACACTACCCTATTCCCATATAGTCCACTACACTACCCTATTCCCTATATAGTTCACTACCCTATTCCCTATAGTCCACTACCCTATTCCCTATATAGTTCCACTACCCTATTCCCTATATAGTCCACTACACTACCCTATTCCCTTATAGTTCACTACCCTATTCCCTATAGTCCACTACCCTATTCCCTTATAGTCCATACACTACCCTATTCCCTATATAGTCCACTACACTACCCTATTCCCTATATAGTCCACTACCCTATTCCCTATATAGTCCACTACACTACCCTATTCCCTATATAGTCCACACTACCCTATTCCCTATATAGTCCACTACACTACCCTATTCCCTATATAGTCCACTACCCTATTCCCTATATAGTCCACTACACTACCCTATTCCCTATATAGTCCACTACCCTATTCCCTATATAGTCCACTACACTACCCTATTCCCTATATAGTCCACTACCCTATTCCCTATATAGTCCACTACACTACCCTATTCCCTATATAGTCCACTACCCTATTCCCTATATAGTCCACTACACTACCCTATTCCCTATATAGTCCACTACCCTATTCCCTATATAGTCCACTACACTACCCTATTCCCTATATAGTCCACTACCCTATTCCCTATATAGTCCACTACACTACCCTATTCCCTATATAGTCCACTACCCTATTCCCTATATAGTCCACTACACTACCCTATTCCCTATATAGTCCACTACCCTATTCCCTATATAGTCCACTACACTACCCTATTCCCTATATAGTCCACTACCCTATTCCCTTTATAGTCCACTACACTACCCTATTCCCTATAGTTCACTACCCTATTCCCTATATAGTCCACTACACTACCCTATTCCCTATATAGTCCACTACCTATTCCCTATATAGTCCCTACACTACCCTATTCCCTATATAGTCCACTACCCTATTCCCTATATAGTCCACTACACTACCCTATTCCCTATATAGTTCACTACCCTATTCCCTATATAGTCCACTACACTACCCTATTCCCTATATAGTCCACTACCCTATTCCCTATATAGTCCACTACACTACCCTATTCCCTATATAGTTCACTACCCTATTCCCTATATAGTCCACTACACTACCCTATTCCCTATATAGTTCACTACCCTATTCCCTATATAGTCCACTACACTACCCTATTCCCTATATAGTCCACTACCCTATTCCCTATATAGTTCACTCCACTACCCTATTCTCTGCATGCATATACCCAAACTCTCTCTCTCTCTATCACCCTCTCCCTGTCTCTGTCTCACGCTCTCATTTGGGACGCCTCCCAGCTCCGTTCTACTTCTCCATGATTTTTAGGTACCCAGGGGTACTGAACAATGAGATTAGACCTCCTGGGCCACCATACCTCCCTCCTCACCCCTCCCCACCACCCTCTCGGGGCGCTGCCGGCTAATCCCTAATGCCACCCAGAGATCGCTGAGCTGCTTGCAGAGCCCATTTGTTGCTTACTGCTGTGGAATTTATGCTGCTGTTAGGTGAGAGTGACTCAGACACTCAGTGATTCCATTTTATAATCTAACTCCCCGTAAACAAGGCTGAGATTTTTGCATGGCAGACAGTTCAACCGAATAAAAACAGGATTCATGTTGACGAGAAGAAAACGGTACTTAAAAATAAATAAAAAAATAGGTTGTCAGCAAAGAGATGTTTTGCATGGGATGGGCTAATGTGCTATACAATATAAAGTTGAGTTCTCCCTTTATGATATTTATATTGAATACTTTTGGTAGCTTTAATTGCGTGACGTTAATTGTTAAAATGAATCGCCTAGCATAGCTGATGAAAATACGTATTTCTCCAGCTATGTGTCATTCATTATTTCGCCGTAGCTTCTCAATGGGGTGTCAAGGTCCTCTCTAGTGGGTGTCAAGGTCCTCTCTAGAACGGACTGATTCCATCCAGCTCGCCTCTATTGCAATGCAACATCACTGAATAGACAGCTATTCAGATAGAGTAACTCAGCCTCAACATGTATTGTGGCATGGGAATGTTTGTGTGGGAGGTGTTAGATTCCTTTACAAAAAAAAAAAAAAAAACTTCAACTTCTTTACCACAGACAATAATGAAGAATGACAATCTGACAATGAAAGAGAGTGAGAGAGAGAGAGAGAGAGAGAGAGAGAGAGAGAGAGAGAGAGAGAGAGAGAGAGAGAGAGAGAGAGAGAGAGAGAGAGAGAGAGAGAGAGAGAGAGAGAGTGTGTGTGTGTGTGTGTGTGTGTGTGTGTGTGTGTGTGTGTGTGTGTGTGTGTGTGTGTGTGTGTGTATGTATATGTATATACAATGAGGGAAAAAAGTATGTGATCCCCTGCTGATTTTGTACGTTTGCCCACTGACTAAGACACGATCAGTCTATAATTTTAATGGTAGGTTTATTTGAACAGTGAGAGACAGAATAACAACAAAAAAATCCAGAAAAACGCATGTCAAAATTGTTATAAATTGATTTGCATTTTAATGAGGCAAATAAGTATTTGACCCCCTCTCAATCAGAAAGATTTCTGGCTCCCAGGTGTCTTTTATACAGGTAACGAGCTGAGATTAGGAGCACACTCTTGGCAGCTTGGTGAGAAGGTGACAACAATTGGTGCAATTATTCGCAAATGGAAGAAACACAAAATAACTGTCAATCTCCCTCGGCCTGGGGCTCCATGCAAGATCTCACCTCGTGGAGTTGCAATGATCATGAGAACGGTGAGGAATCAGCCCAGAACTACACGGGAGGATCTTGTCAATGATCTCAAGGCAGCTGGGACCATAGTCACCAAGAAAACAATTGGTAACACACTACGCCGTGAAGGACTGAAATCCTGCAGCGCCCGCAAGGTCCCCCTGCTCAAGAAAGCACATATACAGGGCCGTCTGAAGTTTGCCAATGAATATCGGAATGATTCAGAGGAGAACTGGGTGAAAGTATTGTGGTCAGATGAGACCAAAATCGAGCTCTTTGCCATCAACTCAACTCGCCGTGTTTGGAGGAGGAGGAATGTTGCCTATGACCCCAAGAACACCATCCCACCATCAAACATGGAGGTGGAAACATTATGCTTTGGGGGTGTTTTTCTGCTAAGGGGACAGGACAACTTCACCGCATCAAAAGGACGATGTACTGTCAAATCTTGGGTGAGAACCTCCTTCCCTCAGCCAGGGCATTGGAAATGGGTTGTGGATGGGTATTCCAACATGACAATGACCCAAAACACACGGCCAAGGCAACAAAGGAGTGGCTCAAGAAGAAGCACATTAAGGTCCTGGAGTGGCCTAGCCAGTCTCCAGACCTTAATCCCATAGAAAATCTGTGGAGGGAGCTGAAGGTTCGAGTTGCCAAACTTCAGGCTCGAAACCTTAATGACTTGGAGAAGATCTGCAAAGAGGAGTGGGACAATATCCCTCCTGAGATGTGTGCAAACCTGGTGGCCAACTACAAGAAACGTCTGACCTCTGTGATTGCCAACAGGTGTTTTGCCACCAAGTACTAAGTCATGTTTTGCAGAGGGGTCAAATACTTAATTCCCTCATTAAAATGCAAATCAATTTATAACATTTTTGACATGCGTTTTTCTGGATTTTTTTGTTGTTATTCTGTCTCTCACTGTTCAAATAAACCTACCATTAAAATTATAGACTGATCGTGTCTTTTTCAGTGGGCAAATGTACAAAATCAGCAGGGGATCAAATCGTTTTTTCCCTCACTGTTTATATATATATATATTTATATTATTATTATAATTTTTATTTGTTTTATCTTATTTTTTCTCATTATTATTTTTTTTTATTTAATATATATATATATTTTTTTTATCAATGTACTTTTACTCAAACCAGTTAATATCACTTATTATAAATGAGATCATTAACTATCAGCTCTTGGAATATCCAGGGCCTGTACTCTTCACATTTTGGTTATAAAACAACAAATCCAGAATTGATTAAAAACATCAAGGGACAGGACATCATAATCCCACTGGAAACATGGTGTCGTGGAGACATAGATACTCAGTGTCCCTCAGGCTATAGAGAAAGTTTACTACCATCAATCAAACATAAAAAATGTCAAACGGGGCCGAGACTCAGGTGCAATCATCATTTGGCATAAGCAGGACTTAGCACTGAATGAAATGAAAAAAAGGTACTAATCACATTTGGTTCAAACTTAACAAAGGTACAATATATTGTGACAATGATGTATACATATGTGCAGCTTATGCTCCTCCTTCAGATTCATCATATTATGATGATCAGTTTTTTTTGACAATCTCCATACAGAAATCATTCAATTTCAGGCAGAGGGTAAAGTGCTTCTTTGTGGAGATGTCAATGCAAGAACAGGTTCTGAGCCTGACTACACTGATGCGGGAGGTAACCACCACATATTGGGACACCCTTCCTTGTACAGTAGCCCAATTATAAATAATAGAAACAGTCCTGACCAAATACTGAACAAATACTTGTTCTCCCCACTGTATACCCAAACTCTCTCTCTCTCTCTATCACCCTCTCCCTGTCTCTGTCTCACGCTCTCATTTGGGACGCCTCCCCAGCTCCGTTCTACTTCTCCATGATTTTTTAGGACCCAGGGGTACTGAACAATGAGATTAGACCTCCTGGGCCACCATACCTCCCTCCTCACCCCTCTGTTGAGCCTTAGGCCTGTACACGCTTAATGGTAGAATCAGAGGGGACTCTTTAGGTCAGTTTACTTACTGCTCAGCTCTTGGGACAATTGTAGTCGATTATGCCATCACTGACATCGACCCCTCCTCCATTAGTGCATTCACTGTCAGATCACAGTCAGATCAACGTGTTTCTGAAGAAATTAACCGGCAATATTGATTAAAAAAAACAGCCCAATAAACTCTACAACATGAACCAATCGTACAGATGGGCTCCAAACAGTGCAGAGAGATTCATCGAAACATTGAACTCAAATGAAATGATGAACTCTATACAGTTTTTCAATTACTCACAATACCAAAACAATAAAGGAGGTGTCAATTCGGCTACTCAAAACATCAACTGCATTTTCCAAAAAGCAGCATCGAAAGCAAATTTGAGAGAACCAAAGAAATGCAACATCAGAAACAAAAAACAAAATGTTTCTGAAAAATGGTTTGATAACGAATGTAAAACAATTAGAAAACACCTAAGACAAATTTCAAATGAAAAACATAAGCAGCAAAACAACCCAGATCTACGCATGAATACTTTGAAACTCTGAAACAGTATAAACATACACTAAAACGCAAGAAATTGAATTATACCAGTAAGACACTTGATGAAATTGAAAGTGCAATTGACCAAAATCTGTTCTGGGACATGTGGAACAATTTAAGCATGACAAAGCCACAAGAATTAGCCATACAAGATGAAGGAATTTGGAAAACTTATTTTGATAATCTATACAAAAACATCCCACAAAAAGACTTACAACAGAACCAATTAGAAATTCAAGAAAAAATTGAACATCCTTGAATCGGTCATTAAAAACAACCAAAATCCATTAGATTACCCAATAACCCAACAAGAACTAAATGAAAAGCTCAAATCTATAAAATCAAAGAAGGCTTGTGGTCTAGATAACATCAGAAATGAAATACTGAAAAACAGCACACCTGAGTTGCAAAATGCTGTGCTTAAGTTGTTCAACATAGTTTTAACTTCTGGCTGCTTCCCTGATGTCTGGAACCAGGGGCCCATCTCCCCTATCCACAAAAGTGGAGACAAATAAGACACCAAATAATTACAGGGGAATTTGCGTAAACAGCAACTTGGGAAAGGTTTTCTGTAGCATTTTGTATTCAAAGAATTCAAACCTTTCTTCAAGAGAAAAATGTAATAAGTAAATATCAAATTGGCTTTCTCCCTAACCATCGCACTACTGACCATATATACACCTTACACACACTAATTAATAAACACATCCACCAAAAAAAAGAGGGCAAAATCTTTGCTTGCTTTATTGACTTTAAAAAAAGCATTTGATTCTGTTTGGCATGAAGGGCTATTCTACAAAATTATCCAAAGTGGGCTTGGTGGTAAGGTGTATGACTTAATAAAATGTATGTACACAGAAAACAAGTGTGCAATAAAAATCAAAAACCAAAGAACATAATTATTTTCACAACGTCGAGGTGTGAAACAAGGCTGCAGTTTGAGTCATTTATATCAATGAGTTAGCAGACATGTTGGACCATTCTCCAGCCCCAGGACTCACACTATTTGACACAGAGGTAAAATACCTGCTATATGCTGATGACTTGGTACTTCTATCACCAACCAAAGAAGGTCTTCAACAGAACCTTAACATTCTAAAACAATATTGCAATAATTGGGCCCTGGCAGTAAATTTCAAAAAAACTAAAATCATGATTTTCCCCCCAAAAAACTGATATCAGAAACACAAATATAAATTCACCCTGAACAACACCATAATTGGACACACTAAAAATTACACATACCTTGGTCTGACCATATCTGCATCGGGAAACTTTAATATGGCAGTGAATGCACTCAAAGAAAAAGCCTGCAGAGCATTGTATGCAATACAAATGAAATTATTCAAAATCAACATCCCAATTTAGAATTTGGACCAAAATATTTGACAGTGTAATCCTACCAATAGCTCTTTACGGAAGTAAGGTTTGGGGGCCACTCAATAAACTGGACTTTAAAATATGGGACAAACATCCAATTGAAGCCCTACATGCAGAATTATGTCGGAAGATTCTACAAGTCCAGAGAAATACACCAACTAATGCATGTAGGGCAGAATTGTGCCGGTTTCCAGTAGTAATAAAAATACAGAAAAGATCATAAAAATGTTGGCTACATCTAAATTCAAGTCCAAATTCAAGTCTGCAATTTAAAGCACTTCAAACCCAAGAGCTGAGCCCAGAAACGAGCCCTCTCAGTCAGCTGGTGTTGGACCGAACCAACCAAGCTGACACCAGCACTGCTTCAAAAGAAAGAATTCCAATGAACAAAATCATGAACCAATCAAAGGACTCATATTTACAACATTGGAAAAACGAAACAAAATCCCAAAGCCGACTAAATTGCTATCTGACCCTAAACAGAGAATATGAATTGGCTGATTATCTCTACTCGGTCAGAGATACGTACGGCCCAGTACATCACTGGGGCCAAGCTTCCTGCCATCCAGGACCTCTATACCAGGCAGTGTCAGAGGAAGGCCCTCAAAATTGTCAAAGACTCCAGCCACCCTAGTCATAGACTGTTCTCTCTGCTACCGCACGGCAAGCGGTACCGGAGCGCCAAGTCTAGGTCCAAAACGCTTCTCAACAGCTTCTACCCCCAAGCCATAAGACTCCTGAACAGCTAATCATGGCTACCCGGACTATTTGCACTGCCCCCCCCCCCCACCCCATCCTTTTACGCTGCTGCTACTCTGTTAATTATTTATGCATAGGCACTTTAACTCTACCCACATGTATATATTACCTCAACTACCTCAACAACAATACCATTATTATTGTTGTTTATCATTCCAAATAGTAGTGGTATGGGTGGTAATGGTAATGATGGCAGTTTAATGATGGTGGTGGTAGTAGTGGTAGTAATGATGATGGTAGTTGTAGTATTGATATAATGGTGAAGATGACCGTTATTTAGTTATAAGTTAGTTATAGTTTCATTTTCCACATTTAGATTTGTATATTTATTATATTTATACTATTGACTGTTACCATTTTATTGTTGTTCTTTATTTATTATTATTTACTACCATTATTTATTATTATTTACAACCATTTTATATTATTATTCTTTATTCTTTATTATTTTATTACAATGTATATTGTATACATTGTTGCTTTGGCAATATTGACGCAATGTTTTTCATGCCAATAAAGCAGCTTGAATTGAATTGAATTGAAAGAGAGACAGAGAGAGAGAGCGAGAGAGAGAGAAAGAGAGACAGACAGACAGACAGAGAGAGAGAAAGAGAGAAAGAGAGAGAGAGAGACAGAGAGAGAGAGAGAGAGAGAGAGAGAGAGAGAGAGAGAGAGAGAGAGAGTAGAGAGAGAGAGAGAGACAGAGAGAGAGAGAGAGAGAGAGACAGAGAGCAGAGAGAGAGCAGAGAGAGAGAGAGAGAGAGAGAGAGAGAGAGAGAGAGAGAGAGAGAGAGATAGATAGATAGATAGATCGTTCAAGAGAAGAGAGATATACTTCAAGAGAGGAGAGATGTATTTCAAGAGAAGAGAGATATACAGTACTTCAAGTAAAAGCCAGTTGTAGTAAAGTGTATTTTACACCAATGAGATTTATTCTAAGTAAATTAAAGTTGCAGCTAATACATTTGACACATCTTCCTCTTCCAGGCCTCAATGTTAAAGCATAGCTGCTCTTTACCTTGGCTTAGTTATTCCCTTTATAGTGCACTACTTTCAACCAGGGCCGACAGGGAATAGGGTGTCATTTGGGACGCACCCTTAACAT
>NW_025536307.1:25000-62716 GCF_020615455.1 Coregonus clupeaformis
GAGATTGATATTGTGTGGGAGACATAGAAGGAGGAAACGAGACGTCTAATATCCCTCATTCCTACCGGAGCCTCTTGAGTGATGTTGATCCTATTTCCATGGATCTGATGTCTGATTAGGGAGACTGGGTGAGATGGGACTACAGTGGCTAGTGACAGTCAGTGGTAAAGACAGAGCTTCTGTTAGAAACGCTGGTTGACTGTAATCAGTTCTATCAGAGAACATTGGTTATCTGTAATCAGTTCTGTCAGAGAACATTGTTTAACTGTAATCAGTTCTATCAGAGAACATTGGTTAACTGTAATCGGTTGTATCAGAGAACATTGGTTATCTGTAATCAGTTCTATCAGAGAACGTTGGTTAACTGTAATCAGTTCTATCAGAGAACATTGGTTAACTGTAATCAGTTCTATCAGAGAACATTGGTTATCTGTAATCAGTTGTATCAGAGAACGTTGGTTAACTGTAATCAGTTCTATCAGAGAACATTGGTTAACTGTAATCGGTTGTATCAGAGAACATTGGTTATCTGTAATCAGTTCTATCAGAGAACATTGGTTAACTGTAATCAGTTGTATCAGAGAACATTGGTTAACTGTAATCAGTTCTATCAGAGAGACATTGGTTAACTGTAATCAGTTCTATCAGAGAACGTTGGTTAACTGTAATCAGTTCCACCAGAAAACGTTGGTTAACTGTAATCAGTTCTATCAGAGAGCGTTGGTTAACTGTAATCAGTTCTATCAGAGCTTGGCAATGGTTATGTCCCAAATAGCACCCTCTTCCCTGTTTAGTGCACTACTTCAGACCAGAGTCCTTGTCAAAAGTAGTGCACCAAATAGTTAATAGGGTGCCATTTGTGACGAAGACAACGACTGAAACGTGACTGTCTGAGTTCTAGGAAGCCTGGCGATGAGTCAAACATGGCATCTGAGAAACGTGCTCTCCTTGAAGACGGGAGAAACGATCAAAAAGCTTTTAATTTGACACATTGCTTAGAAAAACACGAGTCCAAAACGTACATGCACTAACCAAACCCCTCAACCCCTCCCTCTCGATATGGACAAGAAGAGTCGTTAGTTAGCTGGTGTTAAAGGTCTTCTACCGTTTGAAGTTCTGGTGCATCATTCTAGAACACATTATGGATTCTGACCAACCCCTTCCTTCCTTTCCTACAGAGATACAGCTGCTGATTGGTGGGGAAGTTTCTCACACATCACACCGTCTCCCTGGTGTGTTAATTAATATTTATATTTGTCCACCGCCTCAAACTCTGCCTTTAGGCATTTATTAAATGATCATGAGTTTGGAGCTGAGGCTTCCTGTTGGCATCGCTGTCTACCACAACTTTGTGTTAGTAGAGGGAGAGGATGAGGAGGGAGAGGATGAGGGAGAGGCTGAGGGAGAGGATGAGGAGGGAGAGGATGAGGAGGGAGAGGATGAGGGAGAGGCTGAAGAGGGAGAGGATGAGGAGGGAGAGGCTGAGGAGGGAGAGGCTGAGGAGGGAGAGGATGAGGGAGAGGATGAGGAGGGAGAGGATGAGGAGGGAGAGGCTGAGGAGGGAGAAGCTGAGGAGGGAGAGGCTGAGGCCCAAAGGGCACCCTATTCTCCATGAAGTGCACTTCTTTTACAAGAGCCTTATGGGATTCACATTTTACATTTACATTTACATTACATTTTAGTCATTTAGCAGACGCTCTTATCCAGAGCGACTTACAGGAGCAATTAGGGTTAAGTGCCTTGCTCAAGGGACGTCATTCAGCAGAGCTCTTAGGAGGACTCACAAATTGGTGCGTTCACCCTAAAGCCAGTGGGATAACCACTTTACAATTGGGGGGGGGGGGGTAGAAGGATTCCTTTATCCTATCCCAGGTATTCCTTAAAGAGGTGGGGTTTCACAATGGGTCCTGGTCAAAAGTAGGTACTATATAGGCGATAGGGTGCTATTTGGGAAACAGCATTGCTGTGTGCATGCACTGTGCATTTCCTCGTTAGCCTAATCAAACCATCCCATAGATAAGGTGAATAAACCACAACCAGCAAAGCAAGCAGGACTGGTGGTGGGGATGAGGCTGATCAATAACACTAGAAGAATGGCTGTATGTATGGAGCTTTCCTGTTCATCCATTCGGGGAGTTACAAATAGGAAAATAATACATACATTCCAGTTGCCGTTGGCAACAGTTGGCATTTAAATAGCCTTAAACACCCATAGCTTAGGAACATAATCTGGCAATTAGGACCTGTTCTCTGAGGCCTTCTGAAAGAGAGTGTGTGTGTGTGTGTGTTTTTGTGTTTGTGTTTGTGTGTTTGTGCTTGTGTGTGTGTGTGTGTGTTTGTGTGTGTCTGTGTGTCTGTGTGTCTGTGTGTCTGTGTGTGGTCCAGGAGGTGTAAAAGGGAGGCAGTCGTGATAATTAGTGCAGTCCCTGTCATCTCTCCTCCATCTCCCTATGGGCTCTGCTCAAAAGTAGTGCACTATATCGGGAACACGCTGCCATTTGGAACACAGTGGCTGGTGGCTGTCGGATCCCCGGGGGACTGGCCTTGTCAAGACCGTCACTTCTTCCGTGTGTCGGGGGACTGAGCCGAAGGTGCTTTAAATGCCAAACGGGACTCATCCAGACACAGAGGGACATGAGCCCAGGCCTATTGCCTCTGCTTAAAAACTCGGCTGCCTGTTTGCCTGGCTGTCTGTCTTTCTGTGAATACCAGGGCTGTCTGTCTTTCTGTGAATACCAGGGCTGTCTGTCTTTCTGTGAATACCAGGGCTGTCTGTTTCTGTGAGGCTGTCTGTCTTCTGTGAATACCAGGGCTGTCTGTCTTTCTGTGAATACCAGTTGTGAATACCAGGGCTGTCTGTCTCTCTCAGACCTGGGTTCAAATACTATACTTTAATTTATTTCACTTGCATCCCAAGTAAGTATTCCGATATGTTTTGAACAGACAAGTAGTTGAATATTTTAATGTATTTGGAAATACACCTGGAAATACACTCCCATGCATTCAACCCAGGTATTTAAAAATAGTATTTTAAATAAGTATTTGAAAATACTCTCAAATATAATTTGGTAGCCTATTTTTTATCTTTTATTTTTTACAAATAACTATTTAAATACTCAAATAAAAGTACTTGTTTTTGGGCCTATGTGTTTGATTTCTGTAGTTGTATTTATCAATTTCATTAATATAATTTTTTGTGGTTCCTTTTTGTGTCATTGGTTTTGACGAGCTCACATAACAATGTGGAGAACCATATTCATGTTCTCCCTTTCATCTTCAGATAACAGTATGGAGAACCATATTAACGTTCACCCATTCATCCTCACAGAGTGATGTTGAGAACCATATTAACGTTTCCCTCATTCATCCTCACAGAGCAATGTTTGATCTTTTTACTGTTCATCTGTTATCTCTTAATCAGATAAAGATGTAGCTTTCATCAGAGATCCTCCTAATGATGAGATCTGTTACATCTTAATCAGAGATCCTCCTAATGATGAGATCTGACAAGAATTCTGTACTCTTAATCAGAGATCCTCCAATAAATCCATAAATATCTGTTACCTCTTAATCAGAGATCCTCCTAATGATGAGATCTGTTACCTCTTAATCAGAGATCCTCCTAATGATGAGATGCATGTTTTGGTTCTAGCGGCAACATATTTAGCTTCATGTTCCTCTGTTCCTGAGGATGGGGTCAGGGGTCAGGGGTCAAAGAGAACACGATGTAGCATTTAGACTGCTTGTCGCACAGACGTGCAGCTAGCAGCTCCATCACTGCAGAGGAGAGGGACGGACTCGTCCAAGTCTGCATCTAAAACATCACCCTGTTCCCTAAAGAGTACATTACTTTTGACCAGAGCCCGTAGGTGTATATAAGAAAATGGGTATGGTTTGGGGATGCGGAGGTCGCTGGTTCTAATCCCCGAGCCGACTAGGTGAAAAATATGTCGATGTGCCCTTGAGCAAGGCACTTAACACTAATTGCTCCTGTAAGTCGCTCTGGATAAGAGCGTCTGCTAAATGACTAAAATGTAAAAAAAAATGTAAAAATGTCTTAGCATGTGAAGACGTGTTTTCGTGGCTGGGTGCGTAAACGCTCAAACTACTGAGACGTTGCTGAAATGGCGTCTTCGATATTTAATGACCAAAGACGTGTTTGTCCTCTCGCTTTTCATTTTCACAGAGATAAACAAGTTAACAGCATGTAGCGCTTTGACAAGAGTTACAGGAAATACAAACCACTGTTAGAACACCGTGTTATTCATCAATTACCTGAACTAAAGATAAACACCTTGAATACACTCTAAACATTTTGTTCGGAAGGCTGAGTGCTTGTATCAAAAGTGAATCCTGTTTGGTTGGGAAAAAAGTAACCTGGTATTATTAGTGAATCCTGTTTGGTTGGGGAACAGTACCCTGGTAATATTAATGAATCCTGTTTGGTTGGGGAACAGTACCCTGGTAATATTAATGAATCCTGTTTGGTTGGGGAACAGTACCCTGGTAATATTAATGAATCCTGTTTGGTTGGGAAAAAAGTAACCTGGTATTATTAGTGAATCCTGTTTGGTTGGGGAACAGTACCCTGGTAATATTAATGAATCCTGTTTGGTTGGGGAACAGTACCCTGGTAATATTAATGAATCCTGTTTGGTTGGGGAACAGTACCTTGGTAATATTAATTAATCCTGTGTGGCTGGGAAAAAGTACCTTGGTAATATTAATGAATCCTGTTTGGTTGGAGATCAGTACCCTGGTAATATTAGTGAATCCTGTTTGGTTGGGGATCAGTACCCTGGTAATATTAGTGAATCCTGTTTGGTTGGGGAACAGTACCCTGGTAATATTACTGAATCCTGTTTGGTTGGGGAACAGTACCCTGGTAATATTAATGAATCCTGTTTGGTTGGGGAACAGTACCCTGGTAATATTACTGAATCCTGTTTGGTTGGGGAACAGTACCCTGGTAATATTAATGAATCCTGTTTGGTTGGGGAACAGTACCCTGGTAATATTAATGAATCCTGTTTGGTTGGGGAACAGTACCCTGGTAATATGAATGAATCCCGTTTGGTTGGGGAACAGTACCCTGGTAATATTAATGAACCCTGTTTGGTTGGGGAACAGTACCCTGGTAATATTAGTGAATCCTGCAAATGTTGTTGTTTTGTAATTCACCCGATGCAGACAGTAGATTGGTTCAAACTGGCCTTGGAGCCTTTTTGGTTGAAGTCAACAAGAGGACAGGGCATTGATGCTGTCTTTTTATTGCTGGAAGCATTGTCCCATCTGCACGAGGGCTGTTTTGTACAGCCCAGCCCAGGGTTGCCTCTGCAATGACACCCTATTCCCAATATAGTCCCCTCTGCCAGTCAGCCACATGGTACAGCCCAGGGCTGCCTCTGCAATGACACCCTATTCCCAATATAGTCCCCTCTGCCAGTCAGCCACATGGTACAGCCCAGGGCTCCTCTGCAATGACACCCTATTCCCAATATAGTCCCCTCTGCCAGTCAGCCACATGGTACAGCCCAGGGCTCCCTCTGTAAAGACACCCTATTCCCAATATAGTCCCCTCTGCCAGTCAGCCACATGGTACAGCCAAGGGCTCCCTCTGCAAAGACACCCTATTCCCAATATAGTCCCCTCTGCCAGTCAGCCACATGGTACAGCCCAGGGCTGCCTCTGCAAAGACACCCTATTCCCAATATAGTCCCCTCTGCCAGTCAGCCACATGGTACAGCCCAGGGTTGCCTCTGCAATGACACCCTGTTCCCAATATAGTCCCCTCTGCCAGTCAGCCACATGGTACAGCCCAGGGCTCCCTCTGCAAAGACACCCTATTCCCAATATAGTCCCCTCTGCCAGTCAGCCACATGGTACAGCCCAGGGCTCCCTCTGCAATGACACCCTATTCCCAATATAGTCCCCTCTGCCAGTCAGCCACATGGTACAGCCCAGTGTTGCCTCTGCAATGACACCCTATTCCCAATATAGTCCCCTCTGCCAGTCAGCCACATGGTACAGCCCAGGGCTGCCTCTGCAATGACACCCTATTCCCAATATAGTCCCCTCTGCCAGTCAGCCACATGGTACAGCCCAGGGCTGCCTCTGCAAAGACACCCTATTCCCAATATAGTCCCCTCTGCCAGTCAGCCACATGGTACAGCCCAGGGCTGCCTCTGCAATGACACCCTATTCCCAATATAGTCCCCTCTGCCAGTCAGCCACATGGTACAGCCCAGGGCTGCCTCTGCAAAGACACCCTGTTCCCAATATAGTCCCCTCTGCCAGTCAGCCACATGGTACAGCCCAGGGCTCCCTCTGCAATGACACCCTATTCCCAATATAGTCCCCTCTGCCAGTCAGCTACATGGTACAGCCCAGGGCTCCCTCTGCAATGACACCCTATTCCCAATATAGTCCCCTCTGCCAGTCAGCCACATGGTACAGCCCAGGGCTGCCTCTGTTAAGACACCCTATTCCCAATATAGTCCCCTCTGCCAGTCAGCCACATGGTACAGCCCAGGGCTGCCTCTGCAATGACACCCTATTCCCTATGGGCCTTGGTCAAAGTAGTACAATGGGTTCTGTGTGGTGTAGTGGTCTCCAGGGTAACTGGGTCCTGTCTGGTGTTGTGGTCTCCAGGGTAACTGGGTCCTGTCTGGTGTTGTGGTCTCCAGGGTAACTGGGTCCTGTCTGGTGTCGTGGTCTCCAGGGTAACTGGGTCCTGTCTGGTGTAGTGGTCTCCAGGGTAACTGGGTCCTGTCTGGTGTCGTGGGCTCCAGGGTAACTGGGTCCTGTCTGGTGTCGTGGGCTCCAGGGTAACTGGGTCCTGTCTGGTGTCGTGGGCTCCAGGGTAACTGGGTCCTGTCTGGTGTCGTGGTTTCCAGGGTAACTGGGTCCTGTCTGGTGTCGTGGGCTCCAGGGTAACTGGGTCCTGTCTGGTGTCGTGGGCTCCAGGGTAACTGGGTCCTGTCTGGTGTCGTGGTCTCCAGGGTAACTGGGTCCTGTCTGGTGTCGTGGGCTCCAGGGTAACTGGGTCCTGTCTGGTGTCGTGGGCTCCAGGGTAACTGGGTCCTGTCTGGTGTAGTGGTCTCCAGGGTAACTGGGTCCTGTCTGGTGTCGTGGGCTCCAGGGTAACTGGGTCCTGTCTGGTGTAGTGGTCTCCAGGGTAACTGGGTCCTGTCTGGTGTTGTGGTCTCCAGGGTAACTGGGTCCTGTCTGGTGTCGTGGTCTCCAGGGTAACTGGGTCCTGTCTGGTGTTGTGGGCTCCAGGGTAACTGGGTCCTGTCCGGTGTCGTGGGCTCCAGGGTAACGATGCATATTAAATTAACTATTCTCTGTGCCAGCCAATGCACTGATCCCTCCGCAGTTTGCTAGATGCCAGGGTTTTAATTAAATAGTTCCCCCTATGACTGGAAATATTGGAAGGAGATGCACCTGCGTCCCAAATGCTACCCTATTCCCTTTATAGTGCACTACTTCTGAGCAGCTCTGGTCAAAAGAAGTGCACTATAAAGATAATCGGGTGCCATTTTGGGACGGAGACTTACACAGTTACTCACTGTTGTTTCCATTCATATTTGTATCAATATTCATATAATAACTGGATGGTAATTGTACATGAACTACAATTGGTGGGACTTGTTTTACCTCTTTAAAAGTACTTTTTGTGGTAGAAGTTTAAAATGTTTGACTTTACTATTTAACCCCGTGGCAGTCTAATTAGCATATTTAAAAAAAATCCCCATCCAAATCTGTCAGTTTAATCTAGAGATATTTTTGCACCAGATGCATCTCAATCTACCACATCTGCCGATATCGCACTTCCGCATCTGAGGTGAAAGTAGACAGCGCTAGAGCGGTGTTTGTCAGACCATGAGACATCCCGAAAATCGGTCTTCTCACTAAATCGTCTGTGGCATCCGAACGGTTTGGCCTAGAACACTATGTAAAGATGAGACTCTCGCGAACACGATGGTGTTCTCCGTTTTGCTCTACGACCCCCGACAAGCTTCTCGGGACTCATCTGAAGTCGGTACAGCCGATCTGCTAACTTCTGTCTGTAGCGTCCTCTGTGGAAAGATGAGACTCTCGCGAACACGATGGTGGTCTCCGTTTTGCTCTACGACCCCGACAAGCTTCTCGGGACTCGTCTGAAGTCGGTACAGGCGATCTGCTAACTTCTGTCTGTAGCGTCCTCTGTGGAAAGATGAGACTCTCGCGAACACGATGGTTGTTCTCCGTTTTGCTCTACGACCCCCACAAGCTTCTCGGGACTCGTCTGACGCCGGTACAGCCGATCTGCTAACTTCTGTCTGTAGCGTCCTCTGTGGAAAGATGAGACTCTCGCGAACACGATGGTTGGTCTCCGTTTTGCTCTACGACCCCCACAAGCTTCTCGGGACTCGTCTGAAGCCGGTACAGCCGATCTGCTAACTTCTGTCTGTAGCGTCCTCTGTGGAAAGGTGAGAGACTCTCGCGAACACGTACATGTCGGTTTTTCTCTAGGACGCCCACAAGCCTCACAAGACTCGTCTGAAGGTCCCCCGGTACCAAATGGAAGAATATATGGAGATTATTTAGTGCCAAAAATAAGGGGTTAAATACATGTAAAAAGTTTCCTGATCTTTTTCTCTTAGATATAGGACAGACATTTCAGAACAAACTTTCTTTCGATTTTTTGGGGGGACTATCTGTTGTTCCATGTAGTGAATCTGTTATTCAAAGCGTTTGTATGGGCTAAGACTAGTAAGGACAAATTCAATGTATCATCAAATCATTGTTTTATATATTTTTGGGATACTTCAAGGGGTCATAACATTTCCCCCCAAAATAGCTAAATGATCTTTGTTATGACTTTCTTAAAACAATTCCATATGTTAGCTTAGTAGAAGGATAGCCTGAACATGTCAACGTTTGTTAGGTGTATGTAGCTTGAACGGTTCAAGATTTACTGTTGTTGGGATATGTTATGCTAATTTATGCATTTAAAAAAAATAGTTTTTAGTTAATACAAGTTTTAAAAGCATTTTAAGTTAGGATAGCCTGAACATGTGAAAGTTGGTTTGGTGTCTCTATCTTGAACAGTTCAATAATTACTGTTGGTGAGTTATTTTTTATGCACATTTGTTTAGTTATAGTTTATAGAATTTGTTAAAGAATTTGATCGGCCTTAATGTTTCAAAGTTGATCTTGTAGCGAAGGAGCAGGACCGGACCGGCGAAGGAGCAGGACCGTTTGAATTGCTACCTCTGTATTCCTGTGGTTCTCATTCAAACCCATGTTAATTTATGCACATTTTAAAAGGTTATAGTTTTAAAAAATTATACTGTATATAGTATAAAAAAAAACATTTTGACAAACAATCTAAGTAAGTTCAGTGTTGGTTTGGAGTTAACAGCTTAACATTTTTACATTTTAGTCATTTAGCAGATGCTCTTATCCAGAGCGACTTACAGTTAGTGAGTGCATACATATTTTTTTCTTTTCTTTCATACTGGTCCCCTGTGAGAAACGAACCAACAACCCTGTCGTTGCAAACGTCATGCTCTACCAACTGAGCTACACAGGACTTAAGCGTTGAAAGAGGAGATAGGTCTAGAATCTTAGATATTTTTTTTTTGTACCTTTCTAGTCTAAGGCCCTTTTTTTGCCATTGAAATGCATTGGTATCCATAGCAACGGCTCCGTTTGGGCTGCTGAATGACGTGATATGAGAGAGCTGTTAGCTGACGTTAGCTAGCTGCTTTTCGTCACTTTAAACTCTTGACTAACAGATGTAACCTTTTACTCTAAGTTTGTGTGAGTATCCATAGCAACAGCTCCATTTGAGCTGCTCAATGATGAGACGTAATAGAGACTGTTAGATGACCTTAGCTAGCTTCTTTTTCCGTCACTCTAAACTCCTACAAACCCCTGTAACTTTTTATTGGTAGAATATGTTTTTTTTTTGTTCCAACACCAGATTTGAATAGCGGAGAAGTAGAGGAAGATTTCATAAACTCTTTAAGTGTTTGTCTGACCTTGTTGGGGGAGCGGTCAAAGTAGCTGATTTGTGTCAAAGTGACATTGTTTACAGTGAATATTGGAGGTGTTGATGTCACAATGAATGTTGAAAAAAAAGTCCCTTTAAAGTGAATGAAGATGGACAAAAAGAAAGACAACTAATGTAGAGTTTTAAAAAGTATAAATCATATCAAAAACGTTGTATGCAATAGCACACTATTCCAGACCAGTCTGCACAAGTTTAAAGTTTGAATGGCGTTTCCAGCTTAGACGGTGTAAGAGAAGTGGCGTGCAGAAGAAGAAGTATGAGGAAGATTTAAAGTGGAACTGACAGCGTTTTAACTACTTTGCAGATATGAAACAAACAGACAATCATAATATCAGTCAAAAATATCAAATTCCCAGTTTATGCTACAAAACCAACTTCATAAAAGGTTTTAAAAACAGGTTCTATTTGACTCAACATTGCATGAGGTACACAAAGGCATTGTTGGCAGAATAGATGAATGCAGTTCAATGCATGATTCATATAATTCACCAATACATTTCTTGGTAGTCCAAAAAATCTTGCTATCAGCATGTAAATCACAGCTGGCCTGGTACATTGTTTGCTGCCTCCATTCAGGATGCACTGTTTCAGTTTCAATGACTCAATATTTTGGACAAAAACAGACAAATGTAACTAAGGCTAGGAATGTCAACACAATAAACTTAGCAAGGGCAATGATCACAAGTCAGTCATAACGTGGCTAATAGGCTAGCTTTTCTATTTATGTAGCAAGCTAAAAACACAGAGCCTAACGTTAGCTAGATAGCTAGCTTGCTAGCTGCTAGGAGGATGTCATGTCATTGGAGGTGTGGCTGACTTTTTCCCCTGTAATATCGTTTTTCGGTGGCTGTACACAAATGTGAATAATTTTGCTAGCTAGCTATGCTATGCTCAACAATGTTATCCAGTTAGCATATCTCTTGTGTTCGCAAATTCACTCTGGCTATCTACTCAGATTTCAGAGCACTCTCGTCTGAGTGTGCCAGAGCGCAGAATAACTGATACATTTTACGAACGCTTAACACCCCCGCTGAATATAACCGGTGTCAGTAAACGTAGACAAAAAAAATAAAAGTTATACTTAGTCAAGAACGCTCTAGATAACATGTAAACAGCCTAACCAGCTCTGCTACCGTGAGTAAAATGGTCAGCGTGAGGTGTTCTCTCATTTGTGTCTGGAAGCAGCTAGCTAGCAAGCTAGCCAACTTTAGCCAGTTAGCTTTGGGTGCTTGGTTGGGACCAGCATGCATCAGTGGCAGGCAAGCTGCAGAAGGACGAGGAGGCTACAATTCCCCATCGTTTATCAGTGCAATTTTGACGGCCGACTAGCTGAAAAAGGTTTAAGAGGGTTTATCTAATATTCCTTCGTTAGATTTGTGCTCATCTTACTCTGACTAGCATTAGTTGTTGATTTTGTTGTTGTTGATGTGCATAAGAGAGAGCCTACCTTTTCATGGTTGTTTGATCAACAGGACTGTAAAGTTCCCAAATGTAAGAGAGGTATTTACATGTTTGCAGAAATCCATTCAGGTGGCTTTTGGCGAATGCGTTCTAATTATCTAAAGTTGCGCTGTTGCTACTGCCTGTAAACACACAGTCCAGTTCAAAGTGAATGTTGGCAGGACCGTGTGGCAAATGGCTTGTTTGCATAAAGGCCTACTGTTGCTCTGATTGGCTATGGCGCACCGGTCTTTGTAGACTCCGGTCCTGGACGAAACAGATGTTTTTATTAGGTTTTATCTACTGCAGTGTCTATAAATTGTCCAAACGCACGGCCGCTTTCCCACTCTATATTACTATAGAGTTTTCACAAATGCCTTAGTATACGTAATTCCCAAACATTCGAAGAATTTATGAAAATGTGAAAATGACCATATGTAAGTGCTCGCTTGTCATTTTAATGACCATATCTAAGTGCTCGCTTGTCAGATGTTTTTTTGTTAAAGTGTCATATTATTCATGGGGGTGTATATACACAGATTTTAATAAGATTTAATTTTGCTAAAATGCTGTCAGTCCCACCTAATAAATGGAACATTTAAGCTTGTTGTATAGTAGAGGGAATATTGCCTTAGTAGGAATGTGTGTGTGTGTGTGTGTGTGTGTGTGTGTGTGTGTGTGTGTGTGTGTGTGTGCGCGCGTGTGCATGTGTGCGTGTGTGCGTGTGTGTGTGTGTGTGTGTGTGTGTGTGTGTTTGTATGTGTGTGTGTGTTTGTGTGTGTGTGTGTGTGTTTTGTGTGTGTGTGTGTGTGTGTGTGTGTGTGTGTGTGTGTGTGTGTGTGTGTGTGTGTGTGTTTGGTGTGTGTGCGCGCGTGTGCGTGCACGTATGTGTGTGGTGTGTGTGCGCGCGTGTGTGTGCATGTGTGCGTGTGTGCGTGTGTGTGTGTGTGTGTGTGTGTGTGTGTGTGTGTGCGTGTGTGTGTGTGTGTGTGTGTGTGTGTGTGTGTGTGTGTGTGTGTGTGTGTGTGTGTGTGTGTGTGTGTGTGTGTGTGTGTGTGTGTGTGTGTGTGGTGTGTGTGCGCGCGTGTGCGTGCACGTATGTGTGTGGTGTGTGTGCGCGCGTGTGTGTGCATGTGTGCGTGTGTGCGTGTGTGTGTGTGTGTGTGTGTGTGTGTGTGTGTGTGTGTGTGTGTGTGTGTGTTCACATGTAGTCACCCTGGTCTGTCTGTGAGTGCTATAAAACACATGGCCTGTATCCTTCCCCTGTATCTTCTCTCCTCCGTTTCCTCTCCTAAAACCCAGAATGGAAATGATATTGATATTTCATACAGAGCATGTAGATATATCTAAGATTACCCATGAGGCCTTCTGCTCCCCTTTGAATTAGGACCGGGATTCATCAAATACTACGCATTTATATTTTTCCTTAATCATGGCGAGCGAGCTCCCGTGGAAATAGTGCGAGCAGAGCTTGGCTTTGATTAAAGCACTGTAGAGATTCATTGAGTCTGGCTCGGTGGCTCCACAGCTCCAAGGGCTGTGAGCAGTGTTTTAATAGAGTCCATTTAGCAAAAATGTTTCTTCTTAATGTCAAGGTAATAATATCGCCGTCATTTTTTTTTCGAGATAGAAAAATGGAGTCATTTGCGAGTCGGTGCTAAAATATTATTTAAGAGAAAAGACGGCTACTTCCTATCCTGTTTAATGAGGAAGGAGAGGAAGGAAGTTTGAGTAATTTCACTCTAAAGGAACCAGAATTGTTCAGTTGTGTCAGAATGACTTTGTTATTGTTCTTATTCAGTGACAGTGTCCCAAATTACACCCTATGACTTTATGGGCCCTGGTCAAAAGTAGTGCGCTAACTAGGGGATAGGATACCATTTGGGACGCAACCTCTGTAATTCGCTTTAATAGCTAAATACATACTCCTAGGACCTCATTAGAACAGTTGATCTGTGTGTATCTATCTATCAGTATATCAGTTGATCCGGTGTGTATCTATCTGTCAGTATATCAGTTGATCTGTGTGTATCTATCAGTATATCAGTTGATCTGTGTGTATCTATCTATCAATATATCAGTTGATCTGTGTGTATCTATCAGTATATCAGTTGATCTGTGTGTATCTATCTGTCAGTATATCAGTTGATCTGTGTGTATCTATCTATCAGTATATCAGTTGATCTGTGTGTATCTATCAGTATATCAGTTGATATGTGTATATCTATCTGTCAGTATATCAGTTGATCTGTGTGTATCTATCTATCAGTATATCAGTTGATCCGGTGTGTATCCATCTGTCAGTATATCAGTTGATCTGTGTGTATCTATCTATCAGTATATCAGTTGATCTGTGTGTATCTATCTATCAGTATATCAGTTGATCTGTGTGTATCTATCTATCAGTATATCAGTTGATCTGTGTGTATCTATCTATCAGTATATCAGTTGATCTGTGTGTATCTATCTATCAGTATATCAGTTGATCTGTGTGTATCTATCTGTCAGTATATCAGTTGATCTGTGTGTATCTATCTATCAGTATATCAGTTGATCTGTGTGTATCTATCTATCAGTATATCATTTGATCTGTGTGTATCTATATGTCAGTATATCAGTTGATCTGTGTGTATCTATCTATCAGTATATCAGTTGATCTGTGTGTATCTATCTATCAGTATATCAGTTGATCTGTGTGTATCTATCTATCTATCAGTATATCAGTTGATCTGTGTGTATCTATCTATCAGCATATCAGTTGATCCGGTGTGTATCTATCTATCAGTATATCAGTTGATCTGTGTGTATCTATCTATCAGTATATCAGTTGATCTGTATGTATCTATCTATCAGTATATCAGTTGATCTGTGTGTATCTATCTATCAGTATATCAGTTGATCTGTGTGTATCTATCTATCAGTATATCAGTTGATCTGTGTGTATCTATCTGTCAGTATATCAGTTGATCTGTGTGTATCTATCTGTCAGTATATCAGTTGATCTGTGTGTATCTATCTGTCAGTATATCAGTTGATCTGTGTGTATCTATCTATCAATATATCAGTTGATCTGTGTGTATCTATCTATCAGTATATCAGTTGATCCGTGTGTCTATAGCAGTACACTCTTAGAATAAAAAGGTTCCAAAAGGGTTCTTCGGCTGTCCCCATAGGAGAACCTTTTTGATTCCAGGCGGAACTCTTTTGGGTTCCACGTAGATTCATCTGGGGAAAGAGTTCTACATTGAACACAATAGGGTTCTACCTGCAATCAAAAGGGTTCATTCTCCAACCAAAATACCTTTTAGGTATTGGATAGCACCTTTTTTTTTTCTGTGATTGTATATCAGGAGATTCAAAGGGCTTGAAGCCACAGTCTCTACCATCTCCACTAATATAAATACCGCAGTCTCTACCATCTCCACTAATATAATTACCGCAGTCTCTACCATCTCCACTAATATAAATATCACAGTCTCTACCATCTCCACTAATATAAATACCACAGTCTCTACCATCTCCACTAATATAAATACCACAGTCTCTACCATCTCCACTAATATAAATACCACAGTCTCTACCATCTCCACTAATATAAATACCACAGTCTCTACCATCTCCACTAATATAAATACCGCAGTCTCTACCATCACCACTAATATAAATACCACAGTCTCTACCATCTCCACTAATATAAATACCGCAGTCTCTACCATCTCCACTTATATAAATACCGCAGTCTCTACCATCTCCACTAATATATTTACCACAGTCTCTACCATCTCCACTAATGTAAATGCCACAGTCTCTACCATCGCCACTAATATAAATACCACAGTCTCTACCATCTCCACTAATATAATTACCACAGTCTCTACCATCTCCACTAATATAAATACCACAGTCTCTACCATCTCCACTAATATAATTACCACAGTCTCTACCATCTCCACTAATATAAATACCACAGTCTCTACCATCTCCACTAATATAAATACCACAGTCTCTACCATCTCCACTAATATAAATACCACAGTCTCTACCATCTCCACTAATATAAATACCGCAGTCTCTACCATCTCCACTAATATAAATACCACAGTCTCTACCATCTCCACTAATATAAATACCGCAGTCTCTACCATCTCCACTTATATAAATACCGCAGTCTCTACCATCTCCACTAATATATTTACCACAGTCTCTACCATCTCCACTAATATAAATACCACAGTCTCTACCATCGCCACTAATATAAATACCACAGTCTCTACCATCTCCACTAATATAATTACCACAGTCTCTACCATCTCCACTAATATAAATACCGCAGTCTCTACCATCTCCACTAATATAAATACCCCAGTCTCTACCATCTCCACTAATATAAATACCCCAGTCTCTACCATCTCCACTAATATAAATACCACAGTCTCTACCATCTCCACTAATATAAATACCACAGTCTCTACCATCTCCACTAATATAAATACCACAGTCTCTACCATCTCCACTAATATAAATGAATGAAATTATATTATACACCATCTTGACTATGACTTAAAACCTTAATAAGATGTGTACAAATGTCTTACCTTATTATTATCAACAGACTACATTTTCCTACATTTACATGAAATGTGTGTTCATCTGAATGCATTACCACACTAAAGATATAAAACAATACCATGTATAAATCGTTCCATTTGTTGAATAGATATTGAATTCCAGTATTTTGCTGTGACATATCGTTCCTCTAATGATACCTAGCACACCCAGTAGGATTAGCCGCTAAAAGTGAAATGGCATCATCTGACATTTTACCACACATTCCATTAAATTTAAAGTGATAATATTTGTTGCCATGAAACATTTGTATTTATATATATATTTATTTTATCTTCTTTATAAAATGTATTTCAACCAGTAAGAGTCAGGTGCAAAAGGTTCTATTTTGCTGAGAACAGTTGTCATGTTTTTTTTTATTTATTTTTTTGGTCATTTAGCAGACGCTCTTATCCAGAGCGACTTACAGGAGCAATTAGGGTTAAGTGCCTTGCTCAAGGGCACATCGACAGATTTTTTCACCTAGTTGGCTCGGGGATTAGAAACCAGCGACCTTTCGGTTACTGGCACAACGCTCTTAACCACTAAGCTATATGCCGCCCCATGTAGAATAACCTTTTTATTTTCCAATTTAGAAATATTATTAATAAAAAAATATATATATTAATTAACTGGACATGCATTTTAATTGAAGTACATGCTAGTTGTTTTTACTGTTAGTTGTTTTAACAGGGTATATTTGCCTTGAACAAAGAAGTCAAAGATTGTCTACTAGTGTAATATGGATCAGTCCGAGCCCCTGGTGTGATAATAGTGTAATACACTACATGACCAAATGTATGTGGACACCTGCTCGTCAAACGTCTCATTCCAAAATCATGGGCATTAACATGGAGTTGGCCGCCCCCCCCCCTTTGCTGCTATAACGGCCTCCACTCTTCTGGGAAGGCTTTCCACTAGATGTTGGAACATTGCTGCGAGAAATTGCTTCCATTCAGCCACAAGAGCATTAGTGAGGTCGGACACTGATGTTTGGGCGATTAGGCCTGGCTCGCAGTCGGCGTTCCAATTCATCCCAGAGGTGTTCGACGGGGTTGAGGTCAGGGCTCTGTGCAGGCCAATCAAGTTATTCCACACCAATCTCAACAAACCATCTCTGTTTGGAACTCGCTTTGTGCACGGGGGCATTGTCATGCTGAAACAGGAAAGGGCCTTCCCCAATCTGTTGCCACAAAGTTGGAAGCACAGAATTGTCTAGAATGTCATTGTATGCTGTAGCGTTAAGATTTCCCTTCACTGGAACAAAGGGGCCTAGCCCGAACCATGAAAAACAGCCCCAGACCATTGTTCCTCCTCCACCAAACTTTACAGTTGGCACTATGCATTCGGGCAGGTAGTGTTCTCCTGGCAACCGCCGAACCCAGATTCGTACGTCCACTGCTCTAGAGTCCAACGGCGGTGGGCTTTACACCACTCCAGCCGACGCTTGGCATTGCACATGGTGATCTTAGGCTTGTGTGCGGCTGCTCGGCCATGGAAACCCATTTCATGAAGCTCCCGACGAACAGTTCTTGTGCTGACGTTGCTTCCAGAGCCAGTTTGGAATTCGGTAGTGAGTGTTGCAACCGAGGACAGAAGATTTTTACGCGCTATGCGCTTCAGCACTCGGCGGTCCCGTTCTGTGAGCTTGTGTGGCCTACCACTTTGCAGCTGAGCCGTTGTTGCTCCTAGACATTTCCTCTTCACAATAACAGCACTTACAGTTGACCGGGGCAGCTCAAACGGCCTTGTTGGAAAGGTGGCTTCCTATGACGGTGCCATGTTGAAAGTCACTGAGCTCTTCAGTAAGGACATTCTACTGTCTATGGAAATTTGCTTGGCTGTGTGCTCGATTTTATACACCTGTCAGTAATGGGTGTGACTGAAATAGCCAAATCCACTAATTTGAAGGGGTGTCCACATACTTTCGGCCATGTAGTGTATCATAATGTAATTTGGCATGCTGCCTTGTCTTAGAAGTAGAAGTTAATTGAAAAGTGTGTGGTTTGAATCCCAAACTGAATTTAATGTGAAACCACACGGGAAGGTTGGGTGGACCTGAATTTTCAAACAGTTAGTTGTATTGAATAAGGAGGTTTAACGGTTAGTTGTATTGAATAAGGAGGTATAACGGTTAGTTGTATTGAATAAGGAGGTATAACGGTTAGTTGTATTGAATAAGGAGGTTTAACAGTTAGTTGTATTGAATAAGGAGGTTTAACGGTTAGTTGTATTGAATAAGGAGGTTTAACGGTTAGTTGTATTGAATAAGGAGGTATAACGGTTAGTTGTATTGAATAAGGAGGTTTAACATTGGATGAAAATGGAGGACAGTGAATGAATGACCCCATGTCTCTAGTAGTTCCACATGAATACAGCAACGACGTCAGGCTACATAGGGAATCATATGGAATCATGAATACAGCAACGACATCAGGCTACACAGTGAATCATATGGAATCATGAATACAGCAACGACATCAGGCTACATAGGTGAATCATATGGAATCATGAATACAGCAACGACATCAGGCTACAGAGGGAATCATATGGAATCATGAATACAGCAACGACATCAGGCTACATAGTGAATCATATGGAATCATGAATACAGCAACGACATCAGGCTACATAGGGAATCATATGGAATCATGAATACAGCAACGACATCAGGCTACACAGGGAATCATATGGAATCATGAATACAGCAACGACATCAGGCTACACAGGACAACGATAGGAGGAATCATATGGAATCATGAATACAGCAACGACATCAGGCTACAGAGTGAATCATATGGAATCATGAATACAGCAACGACATCAGGCTACAGAGTGAATCATATGGAATCATGAATACAGCAACGACATCAGGCTACACAGTGAATCATATGGAATCATGAATACAGCAACGACATCAGGCTACACAGGGAATCATATGGAATCATGAATACAGCAACGACATCAGGCTACATAGGGAATCATATGGAATCATGAATACAGCAACAACATCAGGCTACACAGTGAATCATATGGAATCATGAATACAGCAACGACATCAGGCTACATAGGGAATCATATGGAATGAAAGGTGGCTGCTAACAACTGCTGTTTCCTTTTGTCTTCCACTGGAAGGTTGATGGATGCTGCTTCATTGCACTTGGTGAATGTAGTTGTGATCATCCACTGAGAAGAGAAACCTGTTAGCCAACAAGTGATGGGAATTATGTTAGCAGGTGTGTGTGTGTGTGTGTGTGTGTGTGTGTGTGTGTGTGTGTGTGTGTGTGTGTGTGTGTGTGTGTGTGTGTGTGTGTGTGTGTGTGTGTGTGTGTGCGTGCGTGTGTGTGTGTGTGTGTGTGTGTGTGTGTGTGTGTGTGTGTGTGTGTGTGTGTGTGCGTGCGTGTGTGTGCGTTCACCCTTTCAGCTGCTGTGTTAGCAGGTTGAGGTCGGCAGTCACACTCGCAACCTCTGGAATCTGATAATTTATTGCCCTCAGCCTGTAAGTGCAAATAAGATGGAGCCAAAAAAAAAAAAAAAAACTATTTTAATGTTCAAGTAGGAACTCCAACAACTTGCTTTGTATCTTAGTTACAACACTGTGGTCATGCCATTGGCTATCTCATTGTCTTCTGGAATAGAGCCTAGTCTCTATGGAGAAAGCAGAGTGAAGGAGCCCTAGTCTCTATGGAGAAAGCAGAGTGAAGGAGCCCTAGTCTATAGGGAGAAAGCAGAGTGAAGGAGCCCTAGTCTATAGGGAGAAAGCAGAGTGAAGGAGCCCTAGTCTATAGGGAGAAAGCAGAGTGAAGGAGCCCTAGTCTATAGGGAGAAAGCAGAGTGAAGGAGCCCTAGTCTATAGGGAGAAAGCAGAGTGGAGGAGCCCTAGTCTATAGGGAGAAAGCAGAGTGAAGGAGCCCTAGTCTATAGGGAGAAAGCAGAGTGGAGGAGCCCTAGTCTATAGGGAGAAAGCAGAGTGAAGGGAGCCCTAGTCTATAGGGAGAAAGCAGAGTGGAGGAGCCCTAGTCTATAGGGAGAAAGCAGAGTGAAGGAGCCCTAGTCTATAGGGAGAAAGCAGAGTGGAGGAGCCCTAGTCTATAGGGAGAAAGCAGAGTGGAGGAGCCCTAATCTATAGGGAGAAAGCAGAGTGAAGGAGCCCTAGTCTATAGGGAGAAAGCAGAGTGGAGGAGCCCTAGTCTATAGGGAGAAAGCAGAGTGAAGGAGCCCTAGTCTATAGGGAGAAAGCAGAGTGAAGGAGCCCTAGTCTATAGGGAGAAAGCAGAGTGGAGGAGCCCTAGTCTATAGGGAGAAAGCAGAGTGGAGGAGCCCTAGTCTATAGGGAGAAAGCAGAGTGGAGGAGCCCTAGTCTATAGGGAGAAAGCAGAGTGAAGGAGCCCTAGTCTATAGGGAGAAAGCAGAGTGGAGGAGCCCTGGTCTCTAGGGAGAAAGCAGAGTGAAGGAGTTTGAACTGGTGTTTGGGTGCACAGGCCCTAATGTGGAAAACAGTGTTCAAATTCCTCAGGATAAATATTGATGAAAGACCAAAGCAACAGATTTAGCTCAGACCCCAGATATTAATTGTTGTGTTTGAAATTCTCTCCAGGCGGACTTGGTTTTAAGCTCAAGCATGTTTCTGGGCTACTTTAAGGATTCTAGGAGATATGTTGGTTTTAAGGTCAGACATGTTTCTGGGCTACTTTAAGGATTCTAGGAGACATGTTGGTTTTACGCTCAAGCATGTTTCTGGGCTACATTAAGGATTCTAGGAGACATGTTGGTTTTAAGGTCAGGCATGTTTCTGGGCTACTTTAAGGATTCTAGGAGACATGTTGGTTTTAAGGTCAGGCATGTTTCTGGGCTACTTTAAGGATTCTAGGAGACATGTTGGTTTTAAGGTCAGGCATGTTTCTGGGCTACATTAAGGATTCTAGGAGACATGTTGGTTTTAGATGTCCTAATTTCTTCTTGACAGTTGTTGTTTTAGCTTCATTTCCTGTCTTTCATCAAGTTAATGGACCCCGCAAATAATCAGAAGTGCTTTTCCATACAACACCTTTTATTTTTGGCACACCTAATCAAGCAGGGTTTGGCTTTGTCCATGTCGTCTTATTAAATATGTCCTCACAAACAAACTAAATAAGTTGTCTTCTCTTTCCCCCCGTTGGTGGTGTTGGACCTGTCTGGGCTGTGTGGACACAGGTAAGGTCCGTGTTTCGTTACTTCAATGCATTTTTTGGGTTCCTCGCCACTATGGCGTCTTGGATTCATTACCACGTCCAAAGACTTCTGTTGTACAATTTACAACTCCGCAAACCGTTTACAACATTATATACTGGTGGTTCGTGTCATGATATCACCTCAAACCTTTTACGATTACGCCGATCACATTTTTCAAAAAAACACCGTCGTTTTTTTTGCAACGGGCAAGACCTCATCAAGGTTCAACCTGATCAAAGTTTATTGGTCACATGCACGCGGTACAGTGAAATGCAATGCTCGCTAACTCTCCTCAACGATGGTGTGCGTGTTGGGAGGTTATATGCAAGACTGTCTGTAGCCACACACAGAAGTTCAAATCTCTGCTGATTAGATTAAACTTTATCAAATCAGTGTGAATAAAGTTATTCACTGTTTAATGTACCAGAAGAACGTGATAGAGCAGGTTGAAGACTGACAGAACAACAGCCGTGTTTCTGAACACGTGTTAGGGTTGTGTGTGTGTGTATGTGTGTGTGTGTGTGCGTGTGTGTGTATGTGTGTGTGTGCGCATATATCTGCCTGTGTGTCTCTGTGTACGTGTTTGTGTGTGTGTCTGCTGAAGTGTATGTTAATCCACTGCTATCTCCTTCTGTCTGAAACACCAGTCAGTGTCTGTTAATACTACTATCTCCTTCTGTCTGAAACACCAGTCAGTGTATGTTAATACTACTATCTCCTTCTGTCTGAAACACCAGTCAGTGTATGTTTATACTACTATCTCCTTCTGTCTGAAACACCAGTCAGTGTCTGTTAATACTACTATCTCCTTCTGTCTGAAACACCAGTCAGTGTCTGTTAATACTACTATCTCCTTCTGTCTGAAACACCAGTCAGTGTATGTTAATACTACTATCTCCTTCTGTCTGAAACACCAGTCAGTGTATGTTAATACTACTATCTCCTTCTGTCTGAAACACCAGTCAGTGTCTGTTAATACTACTATCTCCTTCTGTCTGAAACACCAGTCAGTGTATGTTAATCCACTCCTATCTCCTTCTGTCTGAAACACCAGTCAGTGTATGTTAATACTACTATCTCCTTCTGTCTGAAACACCAGTCAGTGTATGTTAATACTACTATCTCCTTCTGTCTGAAACACCAGTCAGTGTATGTTAATACTACTATCTCCTTCTGTCTGAAACACCAGTCAGTGTATGTTAATACTACTATCTCCTTCTGTCTGAAACACCAGTCAGTGTATGTTAATCCACTCCTATCTCCTTCTGTCTGAAACACCAGTCAGTGCATGTTAATACTACTATCTCCTTCTGTCTGAAACACCAGTCAGTGTATGTTAATACTACTATCTCCTTCTGTCTGAAACACCAGTCAGTGTATGTTAATCCACTCCTATCTCCTTCTGTCTGAAACACCAGTCAGTGTATGTTAATACTACTATCTCATTCTGTCTGAAACACCAGTCAGTGTATGTTAATACTACTATCTCCTTCTGTCTGAAACACCAGTCAGTGTATGTTAATACTACTATCTCCTTCTGTCTGAAACACCAGTCAGTGTATGTTAATACTACTATCTCCTTCTGTCTGAAACACCAGTCAGTGTATGTTAATCCACTCCTATCTCCTTCTGTCTGAAACACCAGTCAGTGTATGTTAATACTACTATCTCCTTCTGTCTGAAACACCAGTCAGTGTCTGTTAATACTACTATCTCCTTCTGTCTGAAACACCAGTCAGTGTATGTTAATACTACTATCTCCTTCTGTCTGAAACACCAGTCAGTGTATGTTAATACTACTATCTCCTTCTGTCTGAAACACCAGTCAGTGTATGTTAATCCACTCCTATCTCTTTCTGTCTGAAACACCAGTCAGTGTATGTTAATACTACTATCTCCTTCTGTCTGAAACACCAGTCAGTGTATGTTAATACTACTATCTCCTTCTGTCTGAAACACCAGTCAGTGTATGTTAATACTACTATCTCCTTCTGTCTGAAACACCAGTCAGTGTCTGTTAATACTACTATCTCCTTCTGTCTGAAACACCAGTCAGTGTATGTTAATACTACTATCTCCTTCTGTCTGAAACACCAGTCAGTGTATGTTAATACCACTATCTCCTTCTGTCTGAAACACCAGTCAGTGTATGTTAATACTACTATCTCCTTCTGTCTGAAACACCAGTCAGTGTATGTTAATACTACTATCTCCTTCTGTCTGAAACACCAGTCAGTGTATGTTAATACTACTATCTCCTTCTGTCTGAAACACCAGTCAGTGTCTGTTAATACTACTATCTCCTTCTGTCTGAAACACCAGTCAGTGTATGTTAATACCACTATCTCCTTCTGTCTGAAACACCAGTCAGTGTATGTTAATACTACTATCTCCTTCTGTCTGAAACACCAGTCAGTGTATGTTAATACTACTATCTCCTTCTGTCTGAAACACCAGTCAGTGTCTGTTAATACTACTATCTCCTTCTGTCTGAAACACCAGTCAGTGTATGTTAATACTACTATCTCCTTCTGTCTGAAACACCAGTCAGTGTATGTTAATACTACTATCTCCTTCTGTCTGAAACACCAGTCAGTGTATGTTAATACTACTATCTCCTTCTGTCTGAAACACCAGTCAGTGTCTGTTAATACTCCTATCTCCTTCTGTCTGAAACACCAGTCAGTGTCTGTTAATACTACTATCTCCTTCTGTCTGAAACACCAGTCAGTGTCTGTTAATACTACTATCTCCTTCTGTCTGAAAAACCAGTCAGTGTATGTTAATACTACTATCTCCTTCTGTCTGAAACACCAGTCAGTGTCTGTTAATACTCCTATCTCCTTCTGTCTGAAACACCAGTCAGTGTCTGTTAATCCACTCCTATCTCCTTCTGTCTGAAACACCAGTCAGTGTATGTTAATACTACTATCTCCTTCTGTCTGAAACACCAGTCAGTGTATGTTAATACTACTATCTCCTTCTGTCTGAAACACCAGTCAGTGTCTGTTAATACTACTATCTCCTTCTGTCTGAAACACCAGTCAGTGTCTGTTAATACTACTATCTCCTTCTGTCTGAAACACCAGTCAGTGTCTGTTAATACTACTATCTCCTTCTGTCTGAAACACCAGTCAGTGTATGTTAATCCACTCCTATCTCCTTCTGTCTGAAACACCAGTCAGTGTACGTTAATACTACTATCTCCTTCTGTCTGAAACACCAGTCAGTGTCTGTTAATACTACTATCTCCTTCTGTCTGAAACACCAGTCAGTGTCTGTTAATACTACTATCTCCTTCTGTCTGAAACACCAGTCAGTGTATGTTAATACTACTATCTCCTTCTGTCTGAAACACCAGTCAGTGTCTGTTAATCCACTCCTATCTCCTTCTGTCTGAAACACCAGTCAGTGTCTGTTAATACTACTATCTCCTTCTGTCTGAAACACCAGTTAGTGTATGTTAATACTACTATCTCCTTCTGTCTGAAACACCAGTCAGTGTCTGTTAATCCACTCCTATCTCCTTCTGTCTGAAACACCAGTCAGTGTACGTTAATACTACTATCTCCTTCTGTCTGAAACACCAGTCAGTGTCTGTTAATACTACTATCTCCTTCTGTCTGAAACACCAGTCAGTGTCTGTTAATACTACTATCTCCTTCTGTCTGAAACACCAGTCAGTGTATGTTAATACTACTATCTCCTTCTGTCTGAAACACCAGTCAGTGTCTGTTAATCCACTCCTATCTCCTTCTGTCTGAAACACCAGTCAGTGTCTGTTAATACTACTATCTCCTTCTGTCTGAAACACCAGTTAGTGTATGTTAATACTACTATCTCCTTCTGTCTGAAACACCAGTCAGTGTCTGTTAATCCACTCCTATCTCCTTCTGTCTGAAACACCAGTCAGTGTATGTTAATACTACTATCTCCTTCTGTCTGAAACACCAGTCAGTGTTTGTTAATACTACTATCTCCTTCTGTCTGAAACACCAGTCAGTGTATGTTAATAATACTATCTCCTTCTGTCTGAAACACCAGTCAGTGTATGTTAATACTACTATCTCCTTCTGTCTGAAACACCAGTCAGTGTATGTTAATCCACTCCTATCTCCTTCTGTCTGAAACACCAGTCAGTGTATGTTAATACTACTATCTCCTTCTGTCTGAAACACCAGTCAGTGTATGTTAATCCACTCTTATCTCATTCTGTCTGAAACACCAGTCAGTGTATGTTAATACTACTATCTCCTTCTGTCTGAAACACCAGTCAGTGTATGTTAATACTACTATCTCCTTCTGTCTGAAACACCAGTCAGTGTCTGTTAATACTACTATCTCCTTCTGTCTGAAACACCAGTCAGTGTATGTTAATACTACTATCTCCTTCTGTCTGAAACACCAGTCAGTGTATGTTAACACTACTATCTCCTTCTGTCTGAAACACCAGTCAGTGTCTGTTAATCCACTCCTATCTCCTTCTGTCTGAAACACCAGTCAGTGTCTGTTAATACTACTATCTCCTTCTGTCTGAAACACCAGTCAGTGTATGTTAATACTACTATCTCCTTCTGTCTGAAACACCAGTCAGTGTATGTTAATCCACTCCTATCTCCTTCTGTCTGAAACACCAGTCAGTGTATGTTAATACTACTATCTCCTTCTGTCTGAAACACCAGTCAGTGTATGTTAATACCACTATCTCCTTCTGTCTGAAACACCAGTCAGTGTATGTTAATACTACTATCTCCTTCTGTCTGAAACACCAGTCAGTGTCTGTTAATCCACTCTTATCTCCTTCTGTCTGAAACACCAGTCAGTGTATGTTAATCCACTCCTATCTCCTTCTGTCTGAAACACCAGTCAGTTTATGTTAATAATACTATCTCCTTCTGTCTGAAACACCAGTCAGTGTCTGTTAATACTACTATCTCCTTCTGTCTGAAACACCAGTCAGTGTATGTTAATACTACTATCTCCTTCTGTCTGAAACACCAGTCCGTGTATGTTAATCCACTCCTATCTCCTTCTGTCTGAAACACCAGTCAGTGTATCTTAATACTACTATCTCCTTCTGTCTGAAACACCAGTCAGTGTCTGTTAATACTAATATCTCCTTCTGTCTGAAACACCAGTCAGTGTCTGTTAATACTACTATCTACTTCTGTCTGAAACACCAGTCAGTGTATGTTAATACTACTATCTCCTTCTGTCTGAAACACCAGTCAGTGTATGTTAATACTACTATCTCCTTCTGTCTGAAACACCAGTCAATGTCTGTTAATACTACTATCTCCTTCTGTCTGAAACACCAGTCAGTGTCTGTTAATACTACTATCTCCTTCTGTCTGAAACACCAGTCAGTGTATGTTAATCCACTCCTTCTGTCTGAAACACCAGTCAGTGTATGTTAATCCACTACTATCTCCTTCTGTCTGAAACACCAGTCAGTGTCTGTTAAAACTACTATCTCCTTCTGTCTGAAACACCAGTCAATGTCTGTTAATACTACTATCTCCTTCTGTCTGAAACACCAGTCAGTGTCTGTTAATACTACTATCTCCTTCTGTCTGAAACACCAGTCAGTGTCTGTTAATACTACTATCTCCTTCTGTCTGAAACACCAGTCAGTGTACGTTAATACTACTATCTCCTTCTGTCTGAAACACCAGTCAGTGTATGTTAATCCACTCCTATCTCCTTCTGTCTGAAGCACCAGTCAGTGTACGTTAATACTACTATCTCCTTCTGTCTGAATCACCAGTCAGTGTATGTTAATCCACTCCTATCTCCTTCTGTCTGAAACACCAGTCAGTGTATGTTAATCCACTCCTATCTCCTTCTGTCTGAAACACCAGTCAGTGTCTGTTAATACTACTATCTCCTTCTGTCTGAAACACCAGTCAGTGTCTGTTAATACTACTATCTCCTTCTGTCTGAAACACCAGTCAGTGTCTGTTAATACTACTATCTCATTCTGTCTGAATCACCAGTCAGTGTATGTTAATCCACTCCTATCTCCTTCTGTCTGAAACACCAGTCAGTGTATGTTAATCCACTCCTATCTCCTTCTGTCTGAAACACCAGTCAGTGTCTGTTAATACTACTATCTCCTTCTGTCTGAAACACCAGTCAGTGTATGTTAATACTACTATCTCCTTCTGTCTGAAACACCAGTCAGTGTATGTTAATACTACTATCTCCTTCTGTCTGAAACACCAGTCAGTGTATGTTAATACTACTATCTCCTTCTGTTTGAATCACCAGTCAGTGTCTGTTAATACTACTATCTCCTTTTGTCTGAAACACCAGTCAGTGTCTGTTAATACTACTATTTCCTTCTGTCTGAAACACCAGTCAGTGTATGTTAATACTACTATCTCCTTCTGTCTGAAACACCAGTCAGTGTATGTTAATACTACTATCTCCTTCTGTCTGAATCACCAGTCAGTGTCTGTTAATACTACTATCTCCTTCTGTCTGAAACACCAGTCAGTGTCTGTTAATACTACTATCTCCTTCTGTCTGAAACACCAGTCAGTGTCTGTTAATCCACTCCTATCTCCTTCTGTCTGAAACACCAGTCAGTGTATGTTAATACCACTATCTCCTTCTGTCTGAAACACCAGTCAGTGTATGTTAATACTACTATCTCCTTCTGTCTGAAACACCAGTCAGTGTCTGTTAATACTACTATCTCCTTCTGTCTGAAACACCAGTCAGTGTCTGTTAATACTACTATCTCCTTCTGTCTGAAACACCAGTCAGTGTATGTTAATCCACTCCTATCTCCTTCTGTCTGAAACACCAGTCAGTGTCTGTTAATACTACTATCTCCTTCTGTCTGAATCACCAGTCAGTGTATGTTAATACTACTATCTCCTTCTGTCTGAAACACCAGTCAGTGTATGTTAATCCACTCCTATCTCCTTCTGTCTGAATCACCAGTCAGTGTCTGTTAATACTACTATCTCCTTCTGTCTGAATCACCAGTCAGTGTATGTTAATACTACTATCTCCTTCTGTCTGAAACACCAGTCAGTGTATGTTAATACTACTATCTCCTTCTGTCTGAAACACCAGTCAGTGTCTGTTAATCCACTCCTATCTCCTTCTGTCTGAAACACCAGTCAGTGTCTGTTAATACTACTATCTCCGGTTGGCAGGTAGCTTAGTGGTTAAGAGTGTTGTGCCAGTAACCGAAAGGTCGCTGGTTCTAATCCCCGAGCCGACTAGGTGAAAAATCTGTCGATGTGCCCTTGAGCAAGGCACTTAACCCTAATTGCTCATGTAAGTCGCTCTGGATAAGAGCGTCTGCTAAAATGTAAAAAATGGTTGGTCCTTCTGTCTGAAACACCAGTCAGTGTATGTTAATCCACTCATATCTCCTTCTGTCTGAAACACCAGTCAGTGTCTGTTAATACTACTATCTCCTTCTGTCTGAAACACCAGTCAGTGTATGTTAATACTACTATCTCCTTCTGTCTGAAACACCAGTCAGTGTCTGTTAATACTACTATCTCCTTCTGTCTGAAACACCAGTCAGTGTCTGTTAATACTACTATCTCCTTCTGTCTGAAACACCAGTCAGTGTCTGTTAATACTACTATCTCCTTCTGTCTGAAACACCAGTCAGTGTATGTTAATACTACTATCTCCTTCTGTCTGAAACACCAGTCAGTGTCTGTTAATACTACTATCTCCTTCTGTCTGAAACACCAGTCAGTGTCTGTTAATACTACTATCTCCTTCTGTCTGAATCACCAGTCAGTGTCTGTTAATCCACTCCTATCTCCTATCTGAAACACCAGTCAGTGTCTGTTAATACTACTATCTCCTTCTGTCTGAAACACCAGTCAGTGTATGTTAATACTACTATCTCCTTCTGTCTGAATCACCAGTCAGTGTCTGTTAATCCACTCCTATCTACTATCTGAAACACCAGTCAGTGTCTGTTAATACTACTATCTCCTTCTGTCTGAAACACCAGTCAGTGTATGTTAATACTACTATCTCCTTCTGTCTGAAACACCAGTCAGTGTATGTTAATACTACTATCTCCTTCTGTCTGAAACACCAGTCAGTGTATGTTAATACTACTATCTCCTTCTGTCTGAAACACCAGTCAGTGTATGTTAATACTACTATCTCCTTCTGTCTGAAACACCAGTCAGTGTCTGTTAATCCACTCCTATCTACTATCTGAAACACCAGTCAGTGTACGTAAATCCACTACAATCTACTATCTGAAACACCAGTCAGCTCTGAACCGGTGTCATCCATTGTCCTCTTTAACATTTGTCTGGCTGAATTAAAGACCCTCTTGATATTTTCCTTGTGTCTCTCCCTGGGTATTTAGTGACTACATTGAACGGCGTATAATCTGTCATCACAAAAGAAAATGTTTTCTGTCTTGGGGGAACGCTCGACACGGTTGACGCCTGAATAGATCAATGCAGTGTCAGTCAAAATGAAAAACGAGTCTTGTCAAAAGTATGCATACTATGTACAGGAAATATTTAAAAAGTAAGTTCCAATTCCAAGATGTGCAGGGATACTGGAGTGATGGAGGTAGATACAGAATGTATAGGGGTAAGGGGACTAGGCCACAGGATAAAAGATAAACTGTGTGTGTGTGTGGTTGTGATCTGACTACCTTAATACAATACCACACGTATCTTCTAGATGTGATTATCTTTCTACAATACTACACGTATCTTCTAGATGTGATTATCTTACTACAATACTACACGTATCTTCTAGATGTGATTATCTTACTACAATACGACACGTATCTTCTAGATGTGATTATCTTACTACAATACGACACGTATCTTCTAGATGTGATTATCTTACTACAATACTACACGTATCTTCTAGATGTGATTATCTTACTACAATACTACACGTATCTTCTAGATGTGATTATCTTACTACAATACTACACGTATCTTCTAGATGTGATTCTCTTACTACAATACTACACGTATCTTCTAGATGTGATTATCTTACTACAATACTACACGTATCTTCTAGATGTGATTATCTTACTACAATACTACACGTATCTTCTAGATGTGATTATCTTACTACAATACTACACGTATCTTCTAGATGTGATTATCTTACTACAATACGACACGTATCTTCTAGATGTGATTATCTTACTACAATACTACACGTATCTTCTAGATGTGATTATCTTACTCTCTTATTATCTTAGGGTCTCTGGCTCTTCTCTCCACCCCCCCTCCTCCACCCCCTGGTGCTTGTCCTGAGTGACAGGGTAGTATCCATGGGGTCATGGTCTCTGGCTCTTCTCTCCACCCCCCTCCTCTACCCCCTGGTGCTTGTCCTGAGTGACAGGGTAGTATCCATGGGGTTAGGGTCTCTGGCTCTTCTCTCCACCCCCCACCTCTACCCCCTGGTGCTTGTCCTGAGTGACAGGGTAGTATCCATGGGGTTAGGGTCTCTGGCTCTTCTCTCCACCCCCCACCTCTACCCCCTGGTGCTTGTCCTGAGTGACAGGGTAGTATCCATGGGGTTATGGTCTCTGGCTCAGTAGGTAATGTTACAGGGCTGACATCAGATGAAGGGAAGGGAATTAGAAGGGCTCACTCCTCTCCCACATCCCTTTTGTGTTTGGTCATTAATTGGTCCTTATCTCCTCCAAGTTTGTGTTCTTTACCAACCCCTTTGACAGTCATTGTTGGATAACTCTGGGCGCTACCGTGTTACTGCCTGGTTTCCTGCCTAATGAATTTCCCAGGGACCTCTAGGGCAGGTCTTTTAAACAAACGCAATTAGAGGTGTCAAAGACCCCGACACAACCTCACGTTCAACATCGCGTTCGGGCATTTACAGTTAATTACCGCTGCTTTTAAACCAACTGCTCGACTAAACCGGACTGTCTTGTAAAATTCTACTGCCCCCCCTTTTATCTCTAGTAACATAACACACCCGTCTGCCCCCTCTCTCTCTCTCTCTCTCTCTCTCTCTCTCTCTCTCTGTCTCTCTGTCTGTCTCTCTCTCTCTGTCTCTCTGTCTGTCTCTCTGTCTCTCTCTCTGTCTCTCTGTCTCTCTGTCTCTGTCTCTCTCTCTGTCCCTCTCTCTCTCTCTCTCTCTCTCTCTCTCTCTCTCTGTCTCTCTCTCTCTCTCTCTCTGTCCCTCTCTCTCTGTCTCTCTCTCTCTCTCTCTCTCTCTCTCTCTCTCTCTCTCTCTCTCTCTCTCTGTCTCTCTCTCTCTCTCTCTCTCTCTCTCTCTCTCTCTCTCTCTCTCTCTCTCTCTCTCTCTCTCTCTCTCTCTCTCTCTCTCTCTCTCTCTCTCTGTCTCTCTCTCTCTCTCTCTCTCTCTCTCTCTCTCTCTGTCTCTCTCTCTCTCTCTCTCTCTCTCTCTCTCTCTCTCTCTCTCTCTCTCTCTCTCTGTCTCTCTCTCTCTCTCTCTCTCTCTCTCTCTCTCTGTCTCTCTCTCTGTCTTTCTGTCTCTCTTCCTCTCTCCTCTTCCCCACCGTCTGTCTGTTCCTGTGTGTGTACCAACGTTTTGCCATGTAGCCACTCAGAGTGGTTGCAGATTGGATTATGGATTATGATTCGGAATGTAAATCAAAGTTGTTTTGGTTGCGCATGCCCACATTTGTGTCTGTCTGTTGTTTTGTCTGTATTTTGTTTGTGTGTGTGTGTGTGTGTGTGTGTGTGTGTGTGTGTGTGTGTGTGTGTGTATGTGTGTGTGTGTGTGTGTGTGTGTGTGTGTAGCCATGTCTTAGAGCCCATCTTTAATCCTGTCATTATGCCTGCGTCTCCCCTGACATCTGCCGTCCTTTCGCTCTCTGGCTCATCCTGTGGAGAGACAGACTAAAGCCATTCCCGGGCAACGCAATTAGCCGTTTTCATACATCAAGTAATTACTTCATTTTCCACGTTAAGTATACTTAGTTAGCTGCTGTGCTGAGAGCCTGTGATGGGGAAAATAGGTCAAGATGGTTAGTGCAGATTATTGAGAGGCTGTGATTGGGAAGATAGGTCAAGATGGTTAGTGCAGATTATTGAGAGGCTGTGATTGGGAAGATAGGTCAAGGTGATTAGTGCAGATTATTGAGAGGCTGTGATTGGGAAGATAGGTCAAGGTGATTAGTGCAGATTATTGAGAGGCTGTGATTGGGAAGATAGGTCAAGGTGATTAGTGCAGATTATTGAGAGGCTGTGATTGGGAAGATAGGTCAAGGTGATTAATGCAGATTATTGAGAGGCTGTGATTGGGAAGATAGGTCAAGATGGTTAGTGCAGATTATTGAGAGGCTGTGATTGGGAAGATAGGTCAAGATGGTTAGTGCAGATTATTGAGAGGCTGTGATTGGGAAGATAGGTCAAGATGGTTAGTGCAGATTATTGAGAGGCTGTGATTGGGAAGATAGGTCAAGATGGTTAGTGCAGATTATTGAGAGGCTGTGATTGGGAAGATAGGTCAAGGTGATTAGTGCAGATAATTGAGAGGCTGTGATTGGGAAAATAGGTCAAGATGGTTAGGGCAGATTAGTGAGAGGCTGTGATTGGGAAGATAGGTCAAGGTGATTAGTGCAGATAATTGAGAGGCTGTGATTGGGAAAATAGGTCAAGATGGTTAGGGCAGATTAGTGAGAGGCTGTGATTGGGAAACTAGGTCAAGATGGTTAGGGCAGATTAGTGAGAGGCTGTGATGGGGAAGATAGGTCAAGATGGTTAGTGCAGATTATTGAGAGGCTGTGATTTGGAAGTTAGGTCAAGGTGGTTAGTGCAGATTAGTGAGAGACGTTACGCATCTCTTGACACCCCCCCCCCCCTTCCTCCTGAGTCCAATGAGCCACGGAACAGGAAGTTAAGAGTGATGCCATTTAGACCTTGGCAGGATCCTGGTTACCCCACCTGCTCAGGGGACCGTCTCTCTCTCCTTCTCTCTCTATCTTTCTGTCTCTCCTCCTTCCTTCCTTCCCTCCCTCCTTCTCTCTCTCTTCCCTCTCTCCCTCCTTCACATTCTGTTCCTCGTGGAACGCCGCCTGCCCGCCCGCCAGCCTTGATCGTAGCGTAGCGCCACATTCCAGAGGCCCTCTATGAACTGTGGGATTCCACCAGAGATTCCTGTATTATTAGTGTCACACGGCCGCTAGGCAGTTGTCCTCTCTGCCTCCTCTGCCTCTCCTGCAATCTCTGCAGGTCCCAGAACGGAGCAGGGAGCTGGGCTGGGAAGCAGGGGATAGAGGGAGGGGGTGGGGATGGTGGATGGGTGGAGAGGGTTGAGATCGGGTACAGGCTTTTAGGCAATCTAAATATTTTAATGCCATATGGGATTGGGATGAAACGTAGGGGGTAAATGTGTGGATGTGGCTGCCTGCTTACAGTTGGTCTGAGTCCCAAACAGCACCCTATTCCTTATCTAGTGCACTACCTTTGACCAGGGCCTGGTGCCATTTGGGACGGAGCCTTTACAGTGAGGTTAAACCCTTGGCATAAGGAGAAGCTTCTTCTCGTCTACTTTAGTTCCTCTACAATGTATTCTTCTGAGGTTTGCTCAGTAATTTAATTTGAGGTAATTGTAGAGAGGATCTATAATTAAAGGGATTAAAATGCCATTTATAGATGGGCCAGAGAAAAGGAGGAGAGGAAATGAAGAGGAGGGCTCTGGCTTCTCTGGCTTCCCTCCTCCCCCCTCCCTCCCTCCCTCCCTTTCCTCCTCCCACCCTCTTTTCCCTCCCTCCCTCCCACCCTCTTTTCCCTCCCCTCCCTGCCCCCTCCCACCCTCTTTTCCCTCCCTCCCTCCCTCCCTCTTTTCCCTCCCTCCCTCCCTCCCTCCCTCCCTCCCTCCCTCCCACCTCTCCTCCCTCCCTCCCTCCCTCCCTCCCTCTTTTCCCTCCCTCCCTCCCTCCCTCCCTACCTCTAAATTAGGAGAATTATTAGAATTTTTGTAACAAGGAAATGGCTTAGTGATTTATGCATATTGCACCTTTAAAACCAGAACAAAAGAGAGAACCTGAAAACCAGAACATAATACTCGGTATTCATTTTCCGAAAGAAAGATATGACCTCACTACAATACATTAGAATAGAAAGTTAGAAAAAATAGATAATATCTTGCTACCATGGAAAGGTAAAAACCCGTCTATTGGTGGGAAAAATCTCCTTCATTATTTAGTTATATCCCAGTTTACCTATTTACTTACGGCCCTGCCTACGCCGAACAACTTGTTTTTCAACATTACACGAGCCGAAAATATTCCACTTTATTTGGAATGGCAAGCCAGACAAAATTAAAACGGGCCTATTTATATAATTAATATGAATTTGGAGAGCTGAAATGATTAAATATTAAAGCATTGAACCTCTCACACTAAAGGCTTCAGTCATACAAAAGTTATGCTAGAGAATCAGTTTGGATTTAAGTATATTAGTAAGAATCTCACCCCATGTTAAAACGTTACCCATTTCCCTTTAGGTCATTTGAAATGGAAATATTCTCCAAAATATCTATATTTTAAAAAAAAATAAAAAAAAAAAGCTGGTTTTAATTTCAGTTTAATCCACCAGAAAATACAGAACAAATATTACAACAAATATAATGGTTAAACCCAAACATAATAATTGATTTAAAAATATATATATACTGTGTATATATATATATATATATTGAGATGTATTTTTCTTTAAATGGTATAATCTTTGTAAATGATATCATAAATAGGACTGGTGGAGTTATGTTACACGTGCAGCTAACAAAAATATATGAAGATGTCTGCTCTATCCCAAATTACACCTGATTGCAGCATTACCACAAAAATGGAGGAGACAAGTGGAAGGGGGAGAAAGTAAGGAACTTGTCTGTCGGCCCTGCACTAAAGACCAAAATTGGTTAAAGAAAATATTGATAAATAACAAAAGTATACCAGTTTAATTTAAGGACCAAAAAATGTACAGATGCGGCATACAGGTTACAAAATAGTTGGGAAGAGATTTTCGATGTACCGATTCCAAGGCACATGGTTTATGAACTGATACACAAAATGATGCTGGATTCAAAACGTGTATATATATATCTTTTTTTTTTCCAATTTAAATTATTATACAAAAGTCTTGCAACCAATAGAATGTTATACAGTAGGGGAAAAAAGTATTTAGTCAGCCACCAATTGTGCAAGTTCTCCCACTTAAAAAGATGAGAGAGTCCTGTAATTTTCATCATAGGTACACGTCAACTATGACAGACAAAATGAGAAAAAAAAATATCCCGAAAATCACATTGTAGGATTTTTAATGAATTTATTTGCAAATTATGGTGGAAAATAAGTATTTGGTCAATAACAAAAGTTTCTCAATACTTTGTTATATACCCTTTGTTGGCAATGACACAGGTCAAACGTTTTCTGTAAGTCTTCACAAGGTTTTCACACACTGTTGCTGGTATTTTGGCCCATTCCTCCATGCAGATCTCCTCTAGAGCAGTGATGTTTTGGGGCTGTCGCTGGGCAACACGGACTTTCAACTCCCTCCAAAGATTTTCTATGGGGTTGAGATCTGGAGACTGGCTAGGCCACTCCAGGACCTTGAAATGCTTCTTACGAAGCCACTCCTTCGTTGCCCGGGCGGTGTGTTTGGGATCATTGTCATGCTGAAAGAACCAGCCACGTTTCATCTTCAATGCCCTTGCTGATGGAAGGATGTTTTCACTCGAAATCTCACGATACATGGCCCCATTCATTCTTTCCTTTACACGGATCAGTCGTCCTGGTCCCTTTGCAGAAAAACAGCCCCAAAGCATGATGTTTCCACCCCCATGCTTCACAGTAGGTATGGTGTTCTTTGGATGCAACTCAGCATTCTTTGTCCTCCAAACACGACGAGTTGAGGTTTTACCAAAAAGTTCTATTTTGGTTTCATCTGACCATATGACATTCTCCCAATCCTCTTCTGGATCATCCAAATGCACTCTAGCAAACTTCAGACGGGCCTGGACATGTACTGGCTTAAGCAGGGGGACACGTCTTGCACTGCAGGATTTGAGTCCCTGGCGGCGTAGTGTGTTACTGATGGTAGACTTTGTTACTTTTGTCCCAGCTCTCTGCAGGTCATTCACTAGGTCCCCCCGTGTGGTTCTGGGATTTTTGCTCACCGTTCTTGTGATCATTTTCACCCCACGGGGTGAGTTCTTGTGTGGAGCCCCAGATCGAGGGAGATTATCAGTGGTCTTGTATGTCTTCCATTTCCTAATAATTGCTCCCAAAGTTGATTTCTTCAAACCAAGCTGCTTAGCTATTGCAGATTCAGTCTTCCCAGCCTGGTGCAGGTCTACAATTTTGTTTCTGGTGTCCTTTGACAGCTCTTTGGTCTTGGCCATAGTGGAGTTTGGAGTGTGACTGTTTGAGGTTGTGGACAGGTGTCTTTTATACTGATAACAAGTTCAAACAGGTGACATTAATACAGGTAACGAGTGGAGGACAGAGGAGCCTCTTAAAGAAGAAGTTACAGGTCTGTGAGAGCCAGAAATCTTGCTTGTTTGTAGGTGACGAAATACTTATTTTCCACCATAATTTGCAAATAAATTCATTAAAAATCCTACAATGTGATTTTCTGGAAAAACATTTCTCAATTTGTCTGTCATAGTTGACGTGTACCTATGTACCTATGATGGAAATTACAGGCCTCTCTCATCTTTTTAAGTAGGAGAACTTGCACAATTGGTGGCTGACTAAATACTTTTTTCCCCCACTGTATGTATGGGGAATACAACCATCCCAGATTTTGCTGCGAAGAGACAGAATCATTAGATCACTTGTTTTCGCTGGTTTCTAGGTCACAGGTTCAGGAATGGCTGAAGAATTGCAAATTCTATCTATCTATCTATCTGCAAATAGCACTACTCTTAGTAAAAATGTTAAGCTTTTAATTTACAATCTGTAGAAACTATTAGAATAGAACGGTTCAGAACTTTTGTGAAACATCACAGCACAGTTGAAAAAGATATGGCAAATAGAAATCAAAACTGGATGGTGTTCAGAGACAGATGGGAGGAGTTGAATGGAGCTGAAGGATGGGACTAAAAACAAAAACAAAAAGATAACTCATGTAAAATATACTGTGTCCGTAAAATGTATATAGTATGTTTAAGCTGGAAGTAGAAGCCTAAGTATTGTTGTCCATTAGTTTACTCCAATTAGGGCAAGGGTGGTAGGGTTAAGGGAAAAAAATAAAGAAGGAAAAAATATTTAAAAAAAATATTTAAATAAATATATGGGGGATTGGAAATTATGCAGACAATTACATTGATAGAACCCACAATCTATCTGCAGTATTAAAGCTAATCTACCCCCAAAGAAAAACATACCAGTAGAAAAGTAAGGTAAATATCAACCGTCTCTCATAGAGACAGTTATC
>NW_025536308.1:0-62658 GCF_020615455.1 Coregonus clupeaformis
AGCCTCCTTCACTCATGCCAAACATGCCCTCGTAAAATTGACTATCCTACCGATCCTTGACTTGGCGATGTCATTTACAAAATAGCCTACAACACTCTACTCAGCAAGATGGGATGTAGTCTATCACCAGTGCCATCCCGTTTTGTCTCCAAAGCCCCATATACTACCCACCACTGTGACCTGTGCGCTCTTGTTGGCTGGTCCTCACTACATATTAAATACCATTCAAACCCACTGGCTCCAGGCCATGTAAATCACTGCTAGGCAAAATCCCCGCCTTATCTTACTCGTGGTCACCATAGCAACACCCACCCCAGTAGTCTGCGCTCCAGCAGGTATATCTCACTGGTCATCCCCAAGCCAAACCTCCTTTGGCCGCCATTCCTTCAGTTCTCTGCTGCTGACAAAACTGGAACCAAATTGCAAAAATCTCTGAAGCTGGGCCACTTATCTCCCTCACCAACTTTAAGCATCAGTTGTCAGAGCACCTTACCGATCCCTGCACCTGTACACAGCCCATCTGAAATTAGGCCGCCCAACTACCTCATCCCTATATTGTTATTTATTTTGCTCATTTGTACCCCAGTATCTCTATTTGCACATCATCTCTTGCACATCTATCATTCCAGTGTTAATACTAATTGTGAATTATTTTGCACTATAGCCTATTTATTGCCTTAACTCCATAACTTGCTAATAATAATATAATATAATAATAATAATAATAATATGCTACATTTGCACACAATATATATATATGTATTTCTGTTGTGTTTTTTTACTTTCTTGGTTTACCCATATGTAACTCTGTGTTGTTGTTTTTATCGCACTGCTTTGCTTTATCTTGGCCAGAATTCGCAGTTGCAATGAGAAACTTGTTCTCAACTGTTTACCCTGGTTAAATAAGTGAAATAAATAAAAATTAAAATAATATCGAAAGAACATGTCATAACATGCTAGTTAACAAATCCACGTCATAAGGTATTATCACGCTTAGTGAAGGTTTTATGTGTTATGTTTGTATCCGACCGAGTAAAAGAACGTGATAAGTCACATCGCTGGAGACTGGGTTTCTGAGGAATACAAACATTATTTAGTCAAGATAAATTCATAAAAAATACATTTATTTGAGATTTCTGAATTGGTTTTACATGTTTATTGGTTTTTTGGTACATTGTTTTTAACGATAAAATGGCGGCGCCTCTCGGTCCAGGAATCAACGGACTTCAGTGAGAACAGTGTCGGTGCAGAGAAAGTATCCGCAGTCGACCTACTGTTTTGACTAGATATTAATGATTAGGCAGTTTTAAGTGTGTGGTAATATTCAGACACATTCAGTTGTTTCTATCTTCTATCTATATTTGAAAGACATATGGTGTGAATGGGAAATACAATCGTTTTTTTGGATCGAAATCACATTTTATTGGTCAAATACAAACGTGTAGACTTTACAGTGAAATAATTACCTCACGAGCCATTACCAATAATGCATAGTTTAAAAAATCGAATGCAATTTTTCCTATATAAAAGGGAAATAGTAGCACATTAAAAACAATAACGGTGGCTATATACAATGAGTACCAGTACTGAGTCAATGTTCAGGGGTAATTTAAGGTAAGACAGGTATGAATCTGCAGGGTTAATTGAGGGTAATGTATGTACATGCGCGTAGGGGTAAAAGTGACTAGGTAATTCAGATATAATAAAACAGAGTAAGAGGCGTATATGTGTTTGTAAGGGCGTCAATATGCTAGTGTGTGTGTTGAGTGTCAGTGTAGTTTATAGAGCAGGAAGTATGCGTAGAGCCAGTAGTGCAAAATATTTTAGATAAATAATAAAAGGGTCAATGTAAATAGTCCAGGCGTTTTATTAACTGTTCATGCAGTCTTATGGCTTGGGTTAGCAAATTGTTCAGGAGCCTTTTGGTCCCAGACTTGGCGCTCGGTACAGCTTCCTTGGTTGTAGTAGAGACAACTAGGTCTATGATTTGGTTGGCTGGATTATTTGACCATTTTCAGGGCTTACATCCTCTGATACCGCCTGGTATAGAGGTCCTGGATGGCAGGGGAGTTCGGCTCCAGTGAATTACTGGCGTACACACTACTCCTCTGTAGCTCCTTGCACTCGAATGCAGAGCAGTTGCCATACCAAGCGGTGATGCAGCCAGTCAAGATGCTCTCAATGGTGCAGCTTTTTGAGATCTGAGGGCCCATGCCAAAACTTGTCAGCCTCCTGAGGGTGGAAGAGGCGTTGTCATGCCCTCTTCACGACTGTTGGTGTGTTTGGACCATTATAGGTCCTGACGTGGACACTGAGGAACCTTGAAGCTCTCGACCCGCTCCGCTATACCCTCCGTTTCCTGTAAGTCCTCCATAAGCTCCTGAGTCTTGCCCATGTCAGCCGGTGATCAGGCCTACCACCGTCAGCAAACTTAATGATGGTGTTGAAAAAAAGTCGTGGAGCCACTTAGTATGGGTGAACAGGAAGTATGGGAGCACTTTGCGCCCCCTGAGAGCCCCGTGTTAGCGGTCAGCGTGGGGATATATTGTTGCCTACCCTCACCACCTGGGGGCGTGGGAGCCGTCAGGACGTCCAGGAGCCAGTTGCAGAGGAGGTGTTCAGTCCCAGGGTCCTTAACTTAGTGATGAGCTTGGAGGGCACTATGGTATTGAACGCTGAGCTGTAGTCAATGAACAACATTCTTACGTAGGTGTGCCTTTTGTCCAGATAGTGCAATAGAGATAACATCATCTGTGCGTCTTTTGGGCAGTTGACTAATTGGAGTGGGTGGTCCTCCCATGTTTTTAAAAATGTATAAACTGCCTTAATTTTGCTGGACCCCAGGAAGAGAAGCGTGCTTGCAGCGTGCTAATGTGGGGATCCATAATAAATACAAATACAAAATTGCACCCTTCCCAGTCATGTGAAATCCATAGATTAGGGCCTAATGAATTCATTTCAATTGACTGATTTCTTATATGAACAGTAGCTCAGTAAAAACGTTGATATTGTTGCATGTTGCGTTTATATTTTTGTTCAGTATACTTAGTTTCTATTTGATTACTTGATAGTTTTTTTATTCCTTAAGGTCCTCTACTCAGGCAGTAGCTGTCAGCCAGCCAGACTATCTATCATCATCTGCTTCCCATACTGTACTGTCTTTAAACATCCTAAAAACAACGCAATGGATTATGGTCAGTACAGTATGGCCTTTAATTAACCTATTTAGCTAGACTGCCTAAGAGCTGTCTGTCAATCATTTTACTAGTTCTTCAAAGAAGATAAGGCATTCTTTCACGAACTGTCTCTCCCTCCTCGTGATTGTGTTTACATTTCCTCTCTCATGATGTCTGTGTGTATCTAATCTAACGTAGCAGACGTAAAGTACCCCTTCTAGAGATCTGTATCTTTCCGAGTCGGGGGAAACAGGCGCAATGGATTATGGTCGTTGTAGTGAATTTGCCACGTTTCATACGCTGAACTAGGTTGAATATTTGCTTACTGAAAACTACAACTCACTTTAGCCCAGCGTACCACATACTGCTAGTTCCTGACTTGATTTCTCTCGTTAATGATTTGATTTCTCTCTAGAAAGACGGAGTGTTGGGCTCACACAAAAAAAAACTAAATGGAATTCTAGTAATTGAACCGTACGTCAGTTGTTTAATAACACAAAAATATATAGAAACACTAAAATAATACAATGAAGACAAGGTTATTCAGGAAAATAGAACATAGTGCTGCCTAAAAGTGGCGCAGTGGTCTCTCCTGAGTGGCGCAGTGGTCCTAAGGCACTGCATCGCAGTGCTAACTAAGCCTTTACGTCTGCTCTGACTGTGTAAAATGCTTCAAAACATCAACTGAGCTAAAAGTACATCAGAGAGCACACACAGGAGAGAAGCCGATTTGCCTGCTCTGACTGTGGGAGGAGTTTCTCCCGATTGGATAGCTTAGAAACACATGAACGTATACATACAGGAGAGAAAAGCCATATCTCCTGCTCTGACTGTGTAAAATGCTTCAAAACATCAACTGGAGCTAAAAGTGCATCAGAGAACACACACAGGAGAGAAGCCTTTCGTCTGCTCAGACTGTGTAAAATGCTTCAAAACATCAACTGAGCTAACAAGTTCATCTGAGAACACACACAGAGAGAAGCCTTACGTCTGCTCTGACTGTGGAAAATGTTTTAAAACATCAACTGAGCTAAAACTTCATCATAGAACACACACAGGAGAGAAGCCTTACGTCTGCTCTGACTGTGTAAAATGCTTCAAAACATCAACTGAGCTGAAAGTACATCAGAGAGCCCACACAGAGAGAGAAGCCATACTCCTGCTCTGACTGTGTAAAATGTTTTAAAACATCAACTGAGCTAAAAGTGCATCAGAGAGCACCACAGGAGAGAAGCCTTACTTCTGCTCTGACTGTGGGAGGAGTTTCTCCCGATTGGATAGCTTAAAAACACATGAACGTATAGGGCATACAGGAGAAAACCCTTACTCCGCTACACTGACTGTGTAAAATGCTTCAAAACATCAACTGAGCTAAAAGTACATCAGAGAGCACACACAGGAGAGAAGCCTTACGTTGCTCCTGACTGTGTAAAATGCTTCAAAACATCAACTGAGCTAAAAGTTCATCAGAGAACACAGGAGAGAAGCCGATACTCCTGCTCTGACTGTGGGAGGAGTTTCTCTCACCAGGAGCAACTTAAAAACACACCAACGTCTACATCAAGGAGAAAAGCCACATCAGTTCTCTCAGACCTGCTAAGATTAGTCACTCCATCATAATTCTCATTTCATAAAAGCAGTTGTAACGTTGAATTGAGATGAAAAGAACACTCTATTGCAATCCTATTGTTTGTCACATTTTGAAAACAAAACTATAGTCTGCCAGTTGATTGGGAGGTATTGTCTTCCCTCTCAGCCTGGTCTGACTCTGTCTGTGGGGGAGAGTTCTAATTGGGCAGCTGGAAAAACACACTAACGTATACACGCAGGGAGAGAAGCCGTACTCTGCTCTGTGGATGGGTGGGCGATGTAACGCAAACGCCTAGCCAAAGGTTGCGTGTTTGAATCTCATCACGGAGGACTTTAGCATTTTAGCCCCTAATTAGCAACTTTGCAACTTCACTTACTACTTTTTAGCTATTACTTAGCATGTTAGCTTAGCATGCAACTACTTAGCATGTTAGCTAACCCTTCCCCTATCCCCATTTAACCCTACCTTAAACCCCTAACCTAGCTAACGTTAGCAACAACACATTGGAATCCATAACATATCATACATATTACAAGTTCGTAACATATTGTACTGAATAGCAATGCGTAACAGAACATACACATTTTAATTCGTAGACATACGATACGTCCCTACAAGTCGTATTATACTGAACAAAAATAGAACGCAACATGCAACAATTTCCAAGATTTTGCTGAGTTACAGTTCATATAAGGAAATTTGTTAATCGAAATAAATGAATTAGGCCCTAATCTATGGATTTCACATGACTGGGCAGGGGCCCACCCAATGGGGGAGCCTGGCCCAGTAATCGGAATGAGTTAATCCCCACAAAAGGTCTTTATTACAGACAGAAATACTACTCAGCACCCGCCCCCCTTTCTCAGACGATTCTGCAGGTGAAGAAGCCGGATGTGGAGGTCCTGGGCTAGCGTGGTTACATGTGGTCTGCGGTTGTGAGGCCGGTTGGACGTACTGCCAAATTCTCTAAAACGACATTGGAGGTGGCTTATGGTAGAGAAATAAACATTGAATTTTCTGGCAACAGCTCTGGTGGATATTCCTCCAGTCATAATGACAATTGCACGCGCCCTCAAAACTTGAGACATCTGTGACATTGTGTTGTGTGGCCTTTTATTATCCCCAGCACAAGGTGCATCTGTGTAATGATCATGCTGTTTAATCAGCTTCTTGATATACCACACCTGTCAGGTGGATGGATTATCTTGGCAAAGGAGAAATGCTCACTAACAGGGATGGAAACAAACTTGTGCACAAAATTTGAGAGAAATATGCTTTTTGTGCGTATGGAACATTTCTGGAATTTTTATTTCATTGATTCATGTATTTGGATAACTGTAATGAACTTAATTGATCTGCTAATAAAAAAATAAATGTTCTACATGAATTTGTGCTGGTCAACCTTTGTTTTTTCGTTTTCTATACAGTAAATATGCTTTTGTTTGATTCATGGAATTCAAAATGTATATGTCTATTTATCTACTAAAAACGTCACTACACCTCTGTTATGTGAATTATTTAACAAACTATTTTAGTGTCTCTGTGCGTCTCCCAAAAGGTTGTAAGTCTTTTGGGATTTAAGTAACGGCCAGAATCCCGGTCTGCATAGTCAGAGATATTTATTCATTGAGAATTCTGCCATCACAATTTCAGAGTCCATCTTTTATACTCATACGTCATACAAAAATAAATCCCTCCCCTCTGTAGGCGGGCTGTAGTTTTCCACTCTAAAACTGCTCTACTGACCTTCAGTTCACACACACACACACATATACACACATGCATACACACATACATACACACACACACACACACACACATATCCTACTCCCTGCATTACTCAGTTATTGCCGTTCTCACAATATTCTGCACCATGTTTTCATAATAGTTTCTCCCCTCCCTAAATTGGGGGAGGCCTCTTTATCTTAGTTTTCTCAGTTGTCTTTGTTGTCTGGCCTAACTCTTACTCACATTGCTAAATAGTGGCTCAATGCCATAGCCTTTACTGGTCCTACACTCACACATTTCTAACACATTATACACAGTTTCAGGGTGTAATAATTAGTCATTAATAATTAATCTATCAATTCCACCCTTTGACTAAATATTACACACATACAAAATATATGTTGTTATAGAAATGAATCACACTCGTTGAAGTATATAAGTTGGTTTGCATATAAAAACATTACAGGTTCATCAGGGTTACCCCATGATTAAAAGCATAACGTTACTTTTAGCAATGGTAACTAGTACATCATACTTAAAATGAGACTTTAATATACAAAAGATCATTACAATAACTTTTTAAACTAGAGATTTATAGTTCTAGGAAAACATCCAGTCTCAAATTATCTGGATCGTCGTCGTCCTCCACCAAGCCTGGTTTCATTCCTTAGGGTCGGAGTCCGGGATTGGGCCGTATCTCACCATCTGTTGGGAAACCACCTTCTCCATCTCCTTTTCTCACTAACCCTCAGACACAGGAAATAAGACAACATCCACAAAGAACAAGTATACCCATAGAAGCTATAACTTCACCCAGAATAGTTACAACAATAGTTTTCCATTTACCAAATATGTTATCAAACCAACCGTTTATGGAGCTATCAATACTAGAGTTCTCAGCCAGTTCGTTCGCCAGCGTGGTGAGTCCCTCAAGCGCTTTGGTCACGGACCCGTCCGGTGCTGTGTTGTTGGAGATGAAAGTACAGCACATATATCCGAACAGAACACAAACCCCGTCCCCGCTCAGCCAAAAGCATGTCTAAAGCTATTCTATTCTGCCATGTCATTAAGCTAGTTGCCGCTGTCTGCTCAGCTAATCCCTTTATTGCATCACGAGTGTGGTTTATAAATCTTTACTGGTTATAGTACATATAATTTATCCAACCTACGCTTTCATTAATTGTTGACCACCAGAAAATACTTGATTCAAACCCAGCTGCGATTTGATTCCTAGCTTTGAATTCTTCTGGAACCCCTCGAGGTACTCTATCCCATCAATATATGAGTTCACAATCTATTATCACCACACAACCATCAGATGTCAGCACGGGCCTGGTTTTGGTTCCTAAAATCCTCTGGCTGCAAACAAAGAGGAGAGATTAGTCATGGTCTCTTTAGTTGTGACATTCTCTGTGTGGGAGCAGGAGCTAAGATGCCCAACCCTGTATCCTATCTTACTAGTCCTAGAAAAACAATAAGAATCCCCTGAGACTTCAAACGGAGGCAACCTAGGTCGGGGTGACTTTGTTATCGGGGGATACAGATAGTGCAAGTTACTACAAGACTCCTTCACCACAGCCCCGGTCTGACTACCTCCCTCAGAGAGGTTTACAATATAGGGTGCCCCAGTTGAAGAGGATATCTCACTTGTTCAGGTCTGTAACTGTTTTAGCGTAATTCAGACTTTCAGACAGTACCTACCCTTATATGGGTCGCACTGCCATTTCTGGTAATTCCTACTTTCACAATACTACACCTGTCCTTAAACTGTGTATGGAGATTGACATATCCCCCCGCTTGGTATGAGCAACTACATAGTCCCAGGATATACATGGTGACATACATATGGTGATGGACTTCCCTACAGTCCCTAGTACTTCCCCCTTTCCCTACGTCTAGCTGTCTCCTATGCCTTCATAGACTGTGTTAAGGTATTATTTTATCAACTTGTTGTTAGGTTAACTACTACTTCTGGCGGATCAGGAGGGTTTGAGTGTGTTAGGAATATGGCCCCCACAATCAGACAGCTACCTACCGTCAGGAGACCTGTGAATCCCACCCTCGCCCTGAGAACATGTCAGACGCCAGAGGCTAACCCATTGCTTTACCTTCTATCGAACTCACACAGGGATGATCAGACAGGGTAAGGGAATCTTCGTTAAGGAGCCAACCCCGAGCCCTAGTGGTGATCGGTTCTTTCTCCTAACTCTGTGTTTGTTCGTCAGGTGTAACTGGGTTTACCTTTTTTGCAGTGAGTGACATGCACCAAGGTGGATCTTTCGGCGATTCTTACAGCGAAGGCCGTCACCAACAGGACCTGATATAGACCTTCCCCAACGGGGCTGCTTCCAGTTTTTCTTCTTTAGGGACTGGATCCACACCCAGTCTCCTGGTTAGATAGAGTGGGTCACCTTCTCCTTTAGTTCACCTGTGGGGCACAAAACCTCTGACATACAGGTGTGGTTAATAAACTACCTTCTCACGTGTTCTGCTAGGGTGCTCTCTAGTTCTATGTCTGCCTGTCTGGTCCTGCCAACTGTGGCATTCTGTAAGGTCTTCCAAACACTTTCTCAAAGGGGGATAACCCATCTTTATCTGGGGTTACTCTAAATTTCTTCCCTTCACTCCATGATAACTCTATAAAATCCATTTCCAATTGCTGGAAAGGGTACTTAGCCGGAGGATACTCACCCTGAGGTGCCCTTTGTCTGCCCTGGTGATTATTTTGAGCACAGATAACACATCTTGAACAAACATTTTTATTTTTATTTATTTTTATTTTTTATAATTAGTTATCCCATGTGCAACAAAGTGTTGTCTAATCTGTTCTACCATCCATCCCTCCTTTTGACACATGTCAATGCCCATGTGTCAATATTATCACCTACCTAACAATCACTTAGGTAATATTGGTAATTTATCATCCAATTGCCATCCCTTATTTTTATTTATTGGTAAAATAAACTATCTTAAAGTCCTCCTCTCATGCCTTTAGAATTTACCAGTGTGGATGATTAATTAACACCAGAAAGTTAAAACAGAGTTCAGAGGCAATTGAAATTCCATCCCATAGTATACCAAACATTACCATTATTCTAAATATTTAATAAATGTTACTTATCCCAAGTGTTCATTAATCCTCATGACATTCATTCTCATAAGAAATCATATATACCCCAAACTCAGCCAAAACCTAAAACTCCATAAAACTCACTGTGTGCTCCTCTAAGACCTATCACCCTTGACCTGCTGAAAACCCCCCAAAATTGAAACAACAAGGCTTTATAAACATCATACTAGGTGTGTTGTTTTTATTTGAAAACCCCAATTAAAAACAACAACCAAACAGCCAGGTCATGAGGACTCCTGATTTCTCTCTTCCCCTTCTGCCTACAGTTTCCTTAACTGGTGCCCTTTCCTTGCACAGTAACTACACAGTTCCTCACATTCTCTAGCAAAATGTCCCGTTTTTGTCACAATTGTAACACTTCCATTCACTCCTGTCTCCACTATTACCATTTCCTTCTTGTCTGTCTTTGCTACCGCAACATCTCTTCTCTCCCAGGTATTGACTAATAGTCTCACTGTCTCTAATTCAACTTACAAAACCCCATCATCCAATGTACTCCCAGCAGAACTGAAAAAAACAAAACAGACTGTGATTTCCAGGACACTGCACCTTTGTTTCTGGCCTCACTATCTCCCCGAGAATTGGCCCTCCCTCAAGGTCCCTCCCAATCTGCTCTTGGTAAACTGCAAACCTTTTATTGCTTCTGGTTTCATAGGGTATTGCTTCTGATATGGCCTATGATTAGATTTGGGTATCACCTGTACTGGAATTACCCCTTTTATTATCTGTGGATGGGCTGTGTTGATCGCCACTCACAATATTGACCCAATCAGTGATCCTCTTACCCTTGGATACCCACTGGCCCATGTCTTTCCAGTCCTCTGCTGGCTCCTTTGCTAGGGACACATGTGGGCTCCATATTTCCCTGAACAGTCTCTGACTTTGGGGCCCTAGTTCCACCTCCACTACTGCGTGGGTGTTGTCATAGTGAAACCATTTCAAGGCTATAGTCCTTTCTGTGGTTTTAAATAATGCTTTCTCATAGATTGCATCTGGACCTGGGTGTTTGTTATACCAGAGAGTACAGTGTAGGTCATCGGGGGACATTTTAGTGGGGCCTGGTACTACATCATCAGCAAGTTCCATCAAGGTTCGGGGAATATCAGTTATTCCCCCCCTAAACAAATCTTGCCTATACCAATAACATGGCTCCCCTTCCCCACAGACCACCATATTGTCTCTGACTACAGTGGGGAAAAAAAGTATTTAGTCAGCCACCAATTGTGCAAGTTCTCACTTAAAAAGATGAGAGAGGCCTGTAATTTTCATCATAGGTACACGTCAACTATGACAGACAAAATGAGAAAGATTTTTCTCCAGAAAATCACATTGTAGGATTTTTAATGAATTTATTTGCAAATTATGGTGGAAAATAAGTATTTGGTCAATAACTAAAGTTTCTCAATACTTTGTTATATACCCTTTGTTGGCAATGACACAGGTCAAACGTTTTCTGTAAGTCTTCACAAGGTTTTCACACACTGTTGCTGGTATTTTGGCCCATTCCTCCATGCAGATCTCCTCTCGAGCAGTGATGTTTTGGGGCTGTCGTTGGGCAACACGGACTTTCAACTCCCCTCCAAAGATTTTCAATGGGGTTGAGATCTGGAGACTGGCTAGGCCACTCCAGGACCTTGAAATGCTTCTTACGAAGCTCACTCCTTCAAGTTGCCCGGGCGGTGTGTTTGGGATCATTGTCATGCTGAAAGACCCAGCCACGTTTCATCTTCAATGCCCTTGCTGATGGAAGGAGGTTTTCACTCAAAATCTCACGATACATGGCCCCATTCATTCTTTCCTTTACACGGATCAGTCGTCCTGGTCCCTTTGCAGAAAAACAGCCCCAAAGCATGATGTTTCCACCCCCATGCTTCACAGTAGGTATGGTGTTCTTTGGATGCAACTCAGCAGTCTTTGTCCTCCAAACACGACGAGTTGAGTTTTTACCAAAAAAGTTCTATTTTGGTTTCATCTGACCATATGACATTCTCCCAATCCTCTTCTGGATCATCCAAATGCACTCTAGCAAACTTCAGACGGGCCTGGACATGTACTGGCTTAAGCAGGGGGACACGTCTGGCACTGCAGGATTTGAGTCCCTGGCGGCGCAGTGTGTTACTGATGGTAGGCTTTGTTACTTTGGTCCCAGCTCTCTGCAGGTCATTCACTAGGTCCCCCATGTGGTTCTGGGATTTTTGCTCACCGTTCTTGTGATCATTTTGACCCCACGGGGTGAGACTCTTGCGTGGAGCCCCAGATCGAGGGAGATTATCAGTGGTCGGGTATGTCTTCCATTTCCTAATAATTGCTCCCACAGTTGATTTCTTCAAACCAAGCTGCTTACCTATTGCAGATTCAGTCTTCCCAGCCTGGTGCAGGTCTACAATTTTGTTTCTGGTGTCCTTTGACAGCTCTTTGGTCTTGGCCATAGTGGAGTTTGGAGTGTGACTGTTTGAGGTGGTGGACAGGTGTCTTTTATACTGATAACAAGTTCAAACAGGTGCCATTAATACAGGTAACGAGTGGAGGACAGAGGAGCCTCTTAAAGAAGAAGTTACAGGTCTGTGAGAGCCAGAAATCTTGCTTGTTTGTAGGTGACCAAATACTTATTTTCCACCATAATTTGCAAATAAATTCATTACAAATCCTACAATGTGATTTTCTGGAAATAAAATTCTAAATTTGTCTGTCATAGTTGACGTGTACCTATGATGAAAATTACAGGCCTCTCTCATCTTTTTTAAGTGGGAGAACTTGCACAAGGTGGTTGACTAAATACTTTTTTTCCCCCACTGTATATTGTTGTATTGTATATGACGTTGGTATTCCCCCAATGGATAGTTGTATTTATTGTTTACTACCAGTACAGTAGGTGGCGGGTGCCGAATACATTACGATGTTACAGGTGTCAAACTTATGGGCATGTGGCAGCAGTGTGTAGGAGGGAGGCTCCAAGGTGTGAGAAGTGTGCAGAAGGGCATGAGACAAAGGAATGTGTAGCGTTGGGAAAAGTAGTGGTATGTGCATGGGGCCGGGGATCAGAAATGTCCTGAGAGAGGCAGGTTGAGGTTTCCAGGGTAAGAGTGATGAAGAAGTTGTCATATGCTGAGGCAGTGAAGGAAGTAGAGGAAGATGGGTCAGGGGGGGAGTGGTGAACCAATGCAGGGGGATAGGACAGCAAGTGATATATGTTTCAGTAAGATTGGATTTTTAGCATTTATAGCAATTTACATTTTAGTCATTTAACCGACCCTCTTATCCAGAGCGACTTACAGTTAGTGAGTGAATACATTTTCGTACTGGCCCCCCCGTGGGAATCGAACCCACAACCCTGGCGTTGCAAGCGCCATGCTCTACCAACTGAGCTACACGGGGCCCCCTATGGTTATTAATTGTACCGCAGGGATGGAACGTAAGTCTAAGAAAATGGAGGTTGTGGTGGCAGCTGCAGAGAGGTATTTGGGTGTAGGAGACTTGACATCAGAAGAGTTACAGGGAGTGTTAAGTGGTGATGTTCCATCCTCTCAGGTTGAGGGGGCATGAGGTAGGAGTGAATATATTTAAATAGTGGAGTGGGGTGGTGTTAATTATTAATAATAATTTTGAATCTGTGAGTGTAGTGTTAGATGGTAGGGTATTTCTTTTATTTTATTTTATTTTTCAAGCAACATATAAGGGAGTTGTCCTCCACTCTAGTAGGTGGCGGTAATGCAACAAATTGGATGCCAACCGTTAAACCTCATCGAAGAAGAAGAAGAAGACGACAGTAGGTGTTATGGGTGGAAGATGGCACAATGATGCCATCTGTTGGTAAATGTTAATTACTGCAACTCCAGTGTTTTACCGCAATACCCCGACAGAAGGCATGGATAGCAGCCCAGGCCCAGCGCCTCATGGTACGGCGTTTAAAAGCAGCTCTGCCAGTAGCAAGCACTCTCCTGGAGCCATGTGTGGTGACAGACGTGCTGGTGAAGCTACGTCACAGAAGACAGGTCTCCAAGTTCATCTACGACAAATCTGCAAAATACTTACCTGAGCTCAGGGTGGGTGAAACGGTGCGAATGAAGCCACTACCAGGGGACCGGACGGGCCTCTGGAGACTCGGATCCTGTGTACAGAAAGTGGCACCACGCTCCTACTTGGTCGAAGTGAACGGATCACTGTACCGTCGTAACAGGGTTGACCTTCGGATTGCTGAGCCAGCATCTACTCAGAACTCTGATGGTCATAGGGGTCGCATGACAAAAGACGGAACCCCAGCAAGTCACATGGGGCCTGAGGCACTGGGCGAAGAGCCAAGGGATCACCGGTCGGCCACTCCTCGCCAATCAATACTCCCCTTAGACAGTCAGGTGACACGCCAGTGGGGAGCCCGCAGTCCACGCGAGACAAGCCCCCTGTCTTTTCACGCTGCGGGCGTCTGTCCCAGTCACCAAAAATACTTAATATGTAGGTTTCTCATTAGGGATTGTTGACAGACAGTGATAAAAGTGAAGAGAGTATCAAAATGTGTTGTGGTTAGCTGAAAAAAATACAATAAAAACAATAAAAAATAATACTAAACAGTTGATGTTGGAAATTACTACTAGGTTTGTTTTGTTAGTGAATTGACAGTTCCTGTCCTATATTCAGTAGCCTCCAACTGCTCTTGAACACTAGTAAAACTAAATGCATGCTCTTCAACCCAACGCTGCTTGCACCCGCCCACCCGACTAGAATCACTACTCTCGACGGGTCTGACCTAGAGTATGTGGACAACTACAAATATCTAGGTGTCTGGTTAGACTGTAAACTCTCCTTCCAGACTCACATTAAGAATCTCCAATCCAAAGTTAAATCTAGAATCGGTTTCCTATTTCGCAACAAAGCCTCCTTCACTCATGCTGCCAAACATGCCCTCGTAAAACTGACTATCCTACCGATCCTTGACTTCGGCGATGTCATTTACAAAATAGCCTCCAACACTCTACTCAGCAAATTGGATGTAGTCTATCACAGTGCCATCCGTTTTGTCTCCAAAGCCCCATATACTACCCACCACTGTGACCTGTACGCTCTTGTTGGCTGGTCCTCACTACATATTCGTCGCCAAACCCACTGGCTCCAGGCCATCTATAAATCACTGCTAGGCAAATCCCCGCCTTATCTTAGCTCATTGGTCACCATAGCAACACCCACCCGTAGTCTGCGCTCCAGCAGGTATATCTCACTGGTCATCCCCAAAGCCAACACCTCCTTTGGCCGCCATTTCTTCCAGTTCTCTGCTGCCAATGACTGGAACAAATTGCAAAAATCTCTGAAGCTGGGAGACACTTATCTCCCTCACTAACTTTAAGCATCAGTTGTCAGAGCAGCTTACCGATCACTGCACCTGTACACAGCCCATCTGTAATTACCCCACCCAACTACCTCATCCCCATATTGTGATTTATTTTGCTCATTTGTACCCCAGTATCTCTATTTGCACATCATCTCTTGAACATCTATCATTCCAGTGTTAATACTAATTGTAATTATTTTGCACTATAGCCTATTTATTGCCTTACCTCCATAACTTGCTACATTTGCACACACTGTATATATATGTATTTCTGTTGTATTTTTGACTTTGTTTGGTTTTACCCCATATGTAACTCTGTGTTGTTGTTTTTATCGCACTACTTTGCTTTATCTTGGCCAGGTAGCAGTTGTAAATGAGAACTTGTTCTCAACTGGTTTACCTGGTTAAATAAAGGTGAAATAAATAAAAAAATAAAAATATATCGAAAGAACATGTCATAACATGCTAGTTAACAAACCGACAAGGTATTATCACGCTTGGTGAAGGTTTTATGTGTTATGTTTGTGTCAAACCGAGTAAAGAACGTGATAAGTCACATCGCTGGAGACTGGGTTTCTGAGGGAATGAAACATTATTTAGTCAAGATAAATTAATAAAGAATCCATTTATTTGAGATTTCTGAATTGGTTTTACATGTTATTGGTTTTTTGGGTACATTGTTTTTAACGATAAAATGGCGGCGCCTCTCGGTCAGCGTCAACGGACTTCAGTGAGAACAGTGTCGGTGCAGAGAGAAAATGTCACGGTCGACCTACTGTTTTGAAGCTGAATGTAATGATTAGCAGTTTTCTACATGTGTACTAATATTCAGACACATTCAGTTGTTTCTATCTTATCTACATTTGATACTATGGTGTGAATGGGAAATAATATTGTTTTTTGCGGCGAAATCACATTTTATTGGTCATACGCGACAAATACAACGTGTAGACTTTACAGTGAAATGCCTACTTACGAGCCCATTACCAATAATGCATAGTTAAAAAATCAAAGACAAATATTTGATACATTCAAAAGTAAATAGTAGCACGTAAAAACAACGAGGCTATATACAAGGAGTACCAGTACCGAGTCAATGTTCAGGGGGTAATTAAGGTAATACAGTATGAATCTGCAGGGTTAATTGAGGTAATACAGTATGTACATGTAGGTAGGGTGAAAAGTTACTAGGTAATCAGGATATATAATAAACAGAGTAGCAGCAGCGTAAGTGTGTTTGTGGCGTCAATATGCGTGTGTGTGTTGTGTCAGTGTAGTTTGTGTGGAGCAGGAAGTGTGCATAGAGTCAGTGCAAAGCATTTGAGATAAATAATAAAGGGGGTCAATGTAAATAGTCCAGGTAGCCATTTTATTAACTGTTCAGCAGTCTTATGGCTTGGGTTACAAATTGTTCAGGAGCCTTTTGGTCCCAGACTTGTCGCTCCGGTACCGCTTGCCTTGTTGTAGTAGAGACAACAGTCTATGATTTGGTTGGCTGGATTATTTGACAATTTTAGGGCCATCCTCTAACACCGCCTGGTATAGAGGTCCTGGATGGCAGGGAGTTCGGCTCCAGTGAATTACTTATGGCTTGGGGGTAAAAGCTGTTTAGGAGCCTTTTGGTCCCAGAGAGAGCAGTCTATGACTTGGTTGGCTGGAGTATTACTGGGCCGTACGCACTACCCTCTGTAGCGCCTTGCACTCGAATGCAGAGCAGTTGCCATACCAAGCGGTGATGCAGCCAGTCAAGATGCTCTCAATGGTGCAGCTTTTTGAGGATCTGAGTGCCCATGCCAAAACTTGTCAGCCTCCTGAGGGGGAAGAGGCGTGTCATGCCCTCTTCACGACTGTTGGTGTGTTTGGACCATGATAGGTCCTTAGTGACGTGGACACTGAGGAACTTGAAGCTCTCGACCGCTCCACTATACCCCCGTCACAATGTGAATGGGGGGCGGTTCTGCCCTCCGTTTCCTGTAGTCCTCCATAAGTCTCCTGAGTCTTGCCCATGTTGAGGGAGAGGTTGCTGTCCTGGCACCACACTGCCATGTCTCTGACCTCTCATCGTCGTCGGTGATTAGGCCTACCACTGTCAGCAAACTTAATGATGGTGTTGAAGTCGTGGGTGAACAGGAAGTACAGGAGCACGCGCCCTTGAGAGGCCCCCGTGTTAAAGGTCAGCGTGGAGGATGTGTTGTTGCCTAACCTCACCACCTGGGGGCGGCCCGTCAGGAAGTCCAGGAGCCAGTTGCAGAGGGAGGTGTTCAGTCCCAGGGTCCTTAACTTAGTGATGAGCTTGGAGGGCACTATGGTGTTGAACGCTGAGCTGTAGTCAATGAACAACATTCTTACGTGGGTGTGCCTTTTGTCCAGATAGTGCAATAGAGATTACGTCATCTGTGGGGCTGTTGGGGCTGTAGACTAATTGGAGTGGGTTTCTGGGATGATGGTGTTGATGTGAGCCATGACCAACCTTTCAAAGCATTTCATGGCTGCAGATGTGAGTTCTATGGGGCTGTAGTCAATTAAACAGGTTACCTTGGTGTTCATGGGCACAGGGACTATGATGGTCTGCTTGAAACATGCAGGTATACAGGCTGGGTCAGGGAGAGGTTGAAAATGTCACTGAAGACACTTGCCAGCTGGACAGCACATGCTCCGAGTACGCATCATGATAATCCGTCTGGCCCGGCGGCCTTGTGAATGTTAACCTGTTTAAAGGTCTGACTGTTTAAAGGCTATGGAGAGCGTGATCATACAGTCGTCCTGAACAGCTGGTGCTTTCACTCATGGTTCAGTGTTGGCTGCCTCGAAGCGAGCATATATAAGGTATTTAGCTTGTCTGGTAGGCTCGCGTCACTGGGCAGCTCTCGGCTGGGTTTCCCTTTGTAATCCATAAAACTAGTGCTGAGCGATTAGTGCGATTTTTAGGTCAGTTTGGTTTCTGTTCGATTATTAAAGAATTACAGATTTTGAGTTTCAATTATTTATTTTTTACATGAAATAAGTAATGAAATAATGACAATGATTTTAGAGCTTTTTAATGGAAATTCCAAAGGCCAAAATAGTGAACATTCAATTGCCAAAACATTGAACATATTCCTTTGTCTCTGTCAGGTCCACATTTGGTAGACATCAATAGAAAAGTAGAAAGTTACTATGAAAAAACTAAATATTTCAGTTGTGTATATTATACTGAACAAAAATATAAACCTAACATGTAAAGTGTTGCTCCCATGTTTCATGAACTGAAATAAAAAGATCCCTGACATTTTCCATACGCACAAAATGTTTATGTAGCTCAAATTTGGTACAAATTTGTTTCCATCTCTGTTAGTGAGCATTTCTCTATAGCCAAGATAATCCATCCACCTGACAGGTGTGGCATATCAAGAAGCTGATTAAACAGCATGATCATTACACAGGTGCACCTTGTGCTGGGGACAATAAAAGAGCACTCTAAAATGTGCAGTTTTGTCACAACACAATGCCACAGATGTCTCAAGTTTTGAGGGAGCGTACAATTGGCATGCCGACTGCAGGAATGGTCCACCAGAGCTGTTGCCAGAGAATTTAATGTTTATTTCTCTACCATAAGCCAACCAATGTCGTTTTTAGAGAATTTGTCAGTATGTCCAACCGGCCTCACAACCGCAGAGCAAGTTTAAACACACCAGCCAAGGACCTCCACATCCGGCTTCTTCACCTGCGGGATCGTCTGAGACCATCCACCTGGACAGCTGATTAAACTAAGGATTAGGTCTGCATGTACTAAAGCCCTTTTGTGGGAGAAAACTCATTCTGATTTCGCTGGGCCCCAGTGGGTGGTCCTCCCATGTTTTTAAAAATGTATAAACTGCCTTAATTTTGCTGGACCCCAGGACGAGTAGCTGCTTGCAGCAGCTAATGGGGGATCCATAATAAATACAAATACAAAATGCACCCCTTCCCAGTCATGTGAAATCCATAGATTAGGGCCTAATGAATTCATTTCAATTGACTGATTTCCTTATATGAACAGTAACTCAGTAAAAACTTTGAAATTGTTGCATGTTGCGTTTATATTTTTGTTCAGTATACTTAGTTTCTATTTGATTACTTGATAGTTTTGTATTCCTTAAGGTCCTCTGCTCAGGCAGTAGCTGTCAGCCAGCCAGACCATCTATCATCATCTGCTTCCCATACTGTACTGTCTTTAATCATCCTAAAAACAGGCGCAATGGATTATGGTCAGTACAGTATGGCCTTTAATTAACCTATTTAGCTAGACTGCCTAAGAGCTGTCTGTCAATCATTTTACTAGTTCTTCAAAGAAAGATAAGGCATTCCTTCACGAACTCTCTCTCCCTCTCGTGATTGTGTTTACATTCCTCTCTCATGCCGTCTGTGTGTATCTAATCTAACGTAGCAGACGTAAAAGTACCCTTCTAGAGATCTGTATCTTTCCGAGTCGGGGGAAACAGGCGCAATGGATTATGGTTATTGTAGTGAATTACCACGTTTCTGCACTGAACTAGGTTGAATATTTGCTTACTGAAAACTACAACTCACTTTAGCCCAGCGTACCACATACTGTAGTTCCTGACTTGATTTCTCTCGTTAATGATTTGATTTCTCTCTAGAAAGACGGAGTGTTGGGCTCACACAAAAAAACAACTAAATGGAATTCTAGTAATTGAACCGTCGTCAGTTGTTTAATAACACACACAAAAAATATAGAAACACTAAATAATACAATGAAGACAAGGTTATTCAGGAAAATAGTACATAGTGCTGCCTAAAACAAACTGCAACCTTGTACTAAATGGTTTTTGAGTCATTTAGATTATGTGAATTTAAGTGCACACACTTTATGTGAATAAATGAATGTTTTGTTGTCAATGATTAGTTACCTGATATATGGAAATTAGATAAATTAACAAAAATTGAATATCTTTTTTGAGAATACAGAAAGTGCCAGAACTGTCAAGACAATAACTTTAGTGTCTGTTTCTCATTATTACTACTGGACGACAAGAATTAGGTCTGACGCCGGTAACATCAACAGTGAGGACAAACCCAGCCTGCCTCTCTCCTTCCACACTGAGTCCAAACCTACAGTCACTGGGTCCTGATTGTGACAGTGGAGCCCAGTTTACACTGCAGGATCCAGAGATGGCATCAGTGAAGCTGGAAGACTGCAGTCAAACACTGGAGCTGAATGTCATCATTAAAGATGAAGAAGTGGAGGATAAGGTTGGGAAATCTGTTTCTCAGAGTAAGAGCAGGTTCTATCTAAGTTTGTTGTTCTATGAACTGAGTCTGTGTAGTTACTAACCCTCGTGATAGTGAGTAGAGGATGATATGGCTCATCATTTTCATGACCTTGTCCCCTTTTTAGTTTTTGACTCCTACCCAGTTTTAAAATAGTTTTATTCCCCTTTTGTAATTGTACAGCCTACTTATTATATGAATCCATATATCTTATGGTACAGCCAGAAGAGGACTTGCCACCCCTCAGAGCCTGGTTCCTCTTAGGTTTGTTTCCGAGGTTGCTACCTTTCTAGGGAGTTTTTCGTGGCCACTGTGCTTCTACATCTGCATTGCTTGCTCTTTTGGGGTTTTAGGCTGGGTTTCTGTAAAGCACTTTGTGACAACTGCTGATGTAAAAATGGGCTTCGTAAAATAAATTGGATTGACATGTATATTACACCAACTGATTGGTTCTTCTGATGATGTTCACACAGGAGACCATGTTGAGACATTCTCTACACCCAGAGAACAACAGCAGGAAGATCACAGAGCTAAGAGGTCTCACCACTGCCCACATTGTGAGGAGATTTTCCCATTTCTATCAAAGCTAAAAAGACACCAAAAATACACACAGGAGAGAAACCTTACTACTGCTCTGACAGTGGGGATAGTTTCTCTCAAAAGAGCAGCTTAAAAGCACAACAACAAATACATACAGGAGAGAAGCCTTACTCCTGCTCTGATTATGGGAAGAGTTTCTCCCGATCGGATACCTTAAAATCACATGAACGTATGCATACAGGAGAGAAGCCTTACTACTGCTCTGACTGTGTAAAATGCTTCAAAACATCTACTGAGCTAAAAGTGCATCAGAGAACACACACAGGAGAGAAGCCTTACTTCTGCTCTGACTGTGGGAGGAGTTTCTCCCGATTGGATACCTTAAAAACACATGAACGTATACATACAGGAGAAAACCCTTACTCCTGCTCTGACTGTGTAAAATGCTTCAAAACATCAACTGAGCTAAAAGTTCATCAGAGAACACACACAGGAGAGAAGCCTTACGTCTGCTCTGACTGTGTAAAATGCTTCAAAACATCAACTGAGCTAAAAGTTCATCAGAGATCACACACAGGAGAGAAGCCGTACTCCTGCTCTGACTGTGGGAGGAGTTTCTCCCGATTGGATACCTTAAAAACACACCAACGTATACATACAGGAGAAAACCCTTACTCCTGCTCTGACTGTGTAAAATGCTTCAAAACATCAACTGAGCTAAAAGTGCATCAGAGAACACACACAGGAGAGAAGCCTTACGTCTGCTCTGACTGTGGAAAATGCTTCAAAACATCAACTGAGCTAAAAGTTCATCAGAGAACACACACAGGAGAGAAGCCTTACGTCTGCTTTGACTGTGTAAAATGCTTCAAAACATCAACTGAGCTAAAAGTGCATCAGAGAACACACACAGGAGAGAAGCCTTACGTCTGCTCTGATTGTGTAAAATGCTTCAAAACATCAACTGAGCTAAAAGTGCATCAGAGAGCACACACAGGAGAGAAGTCTTACTTCTGCTCTGACTGTGGGAGGAGTTTCTCCCGATTGGATACCTTAAAATCACATGAACGTATACATACAGGAGAGAAGCCTTTCGTCTGCTCTGACTGTGTAAAATGCTTCACAACATCAACTCAGCTAAAAGTACATCAGAGAGCACACACAGGAGAGAAGCCTTACGTCTGCTCTGACTGTGGAAAAAGTTTCTCCCGATATAATAACTTAAAAATCACATGAACGTATACATACAGGAGAGAAGCCTTACGTCTGCTCTGACTGTGTAAAATGCTTCAAAACATCAACTGAGCTAAAAGTGCATCAGAGAACACACACAGGAGAGAAGCCTTACGTCTGCTCTGACTGTGGAAAAAGTTTCTCCCGATCTAATAACTTAAAATCACATGAACGTATACATACAGGGAGAAAACCCCTACTCCTGCTCTGACTGTGTAAAATGCTTCAAAACATCAACTCATCTAAAAGTACATCAGAGAGCACACTCAGGAGAGAAGCATTACAACTGTTCTGACTGTGGAAAATGTTTTAAAACATCAACTGAGCTAAAGCTTCATCAGAGAACACACACAGGAGAGAAGCCTTACTTCTGCTCTGACTGTGGGAGGAGTTGCTCCCGATTGGATACCTTAAAAACACATGAACGTATACATACAGGAGAAAACCCTTACTCCTGCTCTGACTGTGTAAAATGCTTCAAAACATCACCTGAGCTAAAAGTGCATCAGAGAACACACACAGGAGAGAAGCCTTACGTCTGCTCTGACTGTGTAAAATGCTTCAAAACTTCAACTGAGCTAAAAGTTCATCAGAGAACACACACAGGAGAGAAGCCTTACTTCTGCTCTGACTGTGGGAGGAGTTTCTCTCACCAGAGCAACTTAAAAACACACCAATGTCTACATCAAGGAGAAAAGCCACATCAGTTCTCTCAGACCTGCTAAGATTAGTCACTCCATCACTTAATTCTCATCTCATAAAATAAGTTGTAATGTTGAAAACAACAAAAATATAAACGCCACATGCAACAATTTCCAAGATTTTGCTGAGTTACAGTTCATATAAGGAAATCAGTCAATTGAAATAAATGAATTAGGCCCTAATCTATGGATTTCACATGACTGGGCAGGAAGCGCAGCCATGGGTGGGCCTAGGAGGTCATAGGCCCACCCAATGGGGAGCCTGGCCCAGCCAATAAGAATGAGTTTTTCCCCACAAAAGGTCTTTATTACAGACAGAAATACTACTCAGCACCCCGCCCCCCTTCCCCTCAGACGATCCTGCAGGTGAAGAAGCCGGATGTGGAGGTCCTGGGCTGGCGTGGTTACATGTGGTCTGCGGTTGTGAGGCGGGTTGGACGTACTGCCAAATTCTCTAAAACGATATTGGAGGCGGCTTATGGTAGAGAAATAAACATTGAATTCTCTGGCAACAGCTCTGGTGGATATTCCTGCAGTCATCATGACAATTGCACGCGCCCTCAAAACTTGAGACATCTGTGTTGTGTGGCCTTTTATTGTCCCCAGCACAAGGTGCATCTGTGTAATGATCATGCTGTTTAATCAGCTTCTTGATATACCACACCTGTCAGGTGGATGGATTATCTCGGCAAATGAGAAATGCTCTCTAACAGGGATGGAAACAAACTTGTGCACAACATTTGAGAGAAATAAGCTTTTTGTGCGTATGGAACATTTCTGGAATTTTTATTTCATTGATTCATGTATTTGGATAACTGTAATGAACTTAATTGATCTGCTAATAAAAAATAAATGTTCTACATGAATTTGTGCTGGTCAACCTTTGTTTTATCGTTTTCTATACAGTAAATATGCTTTTGTTAGATTCATGGAATTCAAAATGTATATGTCTATTTATCTACTAAAAACGTCACTACACCTCCACATCACCATGGGGACAAGCCAATGTGCCAGCCACCAGTATTCTCACTAATGCATATGTAATATTTTAAAAAACTTAGACCCCCAACATAAAGAAATAAAATAAAACTATGTTTCTTTTTTCTAGCTAATCCATTTCACTTTGGTATTCTACATGCAATATTTTACATGTAGGAGTTAGTCCGTAGCAGGTGTGTGGTTGTTGGGAGGAAAATATGGAGGAAGTGCTGTTTGATTCTGATGGCGCGCGGTGGAGGGAAGTTGGTAAGAATGAATGGAACATGGAGCTAAAAGACCAAAAGTTGTAAACGAACATTGTTTCTTGTTGGAGTGCGTCAACAATTATGTATTTTTGGGAGACCCATTTGAGGTCAGGAAGATGGTAAAGGAGGCAGTAGGAAAGGTCAATGGAGCCGACCAGGGAGGCAGCCGCTAGAAGCAGCCTAACGACGACTCAGACCGCAGCTCCAGTCCGTCTGTCTTGCGCTGTGTGACCAGCACGTGGAAGGAGGGAACAGAAAGAGGCCGCTGCTGCCCTCTTGCACGCCACAAAGTCAGGAGAGACTCTTCAACTCGAGCCTTCCTTCTCTAGGACTGCGCAATGTGATTTACATAAATGAGACACACACCAGACACCGGGGCTGGCTGGCCCGCAGGCTCAGCTACGTGCTGTTTTGTCCTGGACGTCCAGAAGGACATGTTCGCCAGCAAAATGGCATGGCAATAACCCTTGTCTTCCTGCCCTCAAGTCTCACATCCACTACCTGCTCATCACCTTTATCCTCTTCTGACACAACATCAAGGCTCCCCGCATCGCCGCCGGCAACAACCTCAACATCCCCATATTCAGCACGTTGATACGTAAATTGGGAGGATTCTTCATTTGGCGAAAACATCGACGAGACGCCCAGACGGAAAGAAGGACGTCTTGTACAGATCTCTATTCTATGTATATTACACGGAGGAGTTGCTGAGGCAGCAGCAGTTCCTGGAGGTCTTCCTGGAGGGCACGCGCTCCCGGTAGCGGCAAGCCCTCCCGGCACGCGCCGGCATGCTCTCCATCGTGGTGGACGCCCTGTGCAACGGCGTTATCCCCGAAGTGATGGTGGTGCCCGTGGGCATCTCCTATGGCAACTACAACAGTGAGCAGCTGGGGAAGCCCAAGAAGAATGGGAGTCTGTGGGGCGTCGCTCGCTAGAGCGTTAACGGATGCTGCGGAAGAACTACGGCTGTGTGAGAGTGGACTTCACCCAGCCGTTCTCTCTGTGTCAATGTCAACTAGCCAACTCCCTCTTTTAACCTACAAATGTCAACTAACTCACATTGTAAGGGAACGATATAGAAAACGATAATTAGTTTTATTAATTTTATATTATTTATATTAGTTAATTACTGGACAAGTCCAGATAGACCTGTTTCAGTCCGTTGTCTTTCGTGTGGTGCCTAATGAACACGTCGCAGTCTTACCCGCTCACAAACAGAAAGGAGATGAAATTCATCTTAAATAAAGTTATTGTATAAGTGGGTCAGACTTGTGGAAATGTAAGATTGTTGAAACACTGTGGGTGAAATGTGTCACACACAAGAGTACTGGGCCTGGTTTCCAAAAAGCATCTTAAGGCTAAATTCATTGTTAGAACTTTCATAGGAGCATTGATAAATCTCCAAGCTGTTTTTCAAAACCATTGCTACTTAAGTTGCACTGGAAAACGGGGGAGGCAGTATGAAAATGTATGCACTCACTAACTGTAAGTCGCTCTGGATAAGAGCGTCTGCTTAATGGCTAAAATTTAAAAATGTAAATGAAGTGCCCTGTCAGGGTGAAGGAGACTGAGGTGGCAAGAATAAGGGATGTCCAGCATGTCTCCTATCCGGAGGTGGTGAGAAGAGTTGGCCTTACATTGGCAGTAGAATGGCCTTACTGAAGAGCTCAGTGACTTTCAACGTCGCACCTTTCCAACAAGTCAGTTCATCAAATTTCTGCTTTGCTAGAGCTGCCCCGGTCAACTGTAAGTGCTGTTATTGTGAAGTGGAAACATCTAGAGCAACAACGGCTCAGCCGCGAATTGGTCGGCCACACAAGCTCACAGAATGGGACTGCTGAAGAGCGTAGCTAAAAATTGTCTGTCATCGGTTGCAGCACTCACTAGCGACTTCCAAACTGCCTCTGGAAGCAACGTCAACACAATAACTGTTCGTCGGGAGCTTCATGAAAAGGGTTTCCATAGCCGAGCAGCCGCACCCACACAAGCCTAAAATCCCCATGCGCAATGCCAAGTGTCGGCTGGAGTGGTGTAAAGCTCGCCGCCATTGGACTCTGGAGCAGTGGAAACGCGTTCTCTGGAGTGATGAATCAGACAGAAATGGTTTGTCGACATCGGTGTGGAAGAACTTGACTGGTCTGCACAGAGCCCTGACCTCAACCCCATCAAACACCTCTGGGATGAATTGGAATGCCAACTGCGCGCCAGGCCTAATCACCCAACATCTGTGTCCGACCTCACCAATGCTCTTGTGGCTGAATGGAAACAAGTCCCCACAGCAATGTTCCAACATCTAGTGGAAAGCCTTCCCAGAAGAGTGGAGGCTGTTATAGCAGCAAAGGGGGACCAACTCCATATTAATGCCCATGATTTTGGAATGAGATGTTCGATGAGCAGGTGGCCACATACTTTGGTCATGTACAACAGAGGCATTACAAGGAATCTTGTCGAGTCGATGATTGTTCCGGCCACACAGGCACCTGAGCCTGTGTAGGGATGTGATTTGGATTATCACTGAAGGAGTGGGGTGGGGAATATATATATATATATATATATATATTGTTGTATTGTATATGACATTGCTATTCCCCCCAATGGATAGTTGTATTTATTGTTTACTACCAGTACAGTAGGTGGCGGGTGCCGAATACATTACGATGTTACAGGTGTCAAACTTATGGGCATGTGGCAGCAGTGTGTAGGAGGGAGGCTCCAAGGTGTGAGAGAAGTGTGCAGAAGGGCATGAGACAAAGGAATGTGTAGCGTTGGGAAAAGTAGTGGTATGTGCATGGGGCCGGGGATCAGAAATGTCCTGTGAGAGGCAGGTTGAGGTTTCCAGGGTAAGAGTGATGAAGAAGTTGTCATATGCTGAGGCAGTGAAGGAAGTAGAGGAAGATGGGTCAAGGGGGAGGAGTGGTGAACCAATGCAGAGGGACAGGACAGCAAGTGATATATGTTTCAGTAAGATTGGATTTTTAGCATTTATAGCAATTTACATTTTAGTCATTTAACCGACCCTCTTATCCAGAGCGACTTACAGTTAGTGAGTGAATACATTTTCGTACTGGCCCCCCGTGGGAATCGAACCCACAACCCTGGCGTTGCAAGCGCCATGCTCTACCAACTGAGCTACACGGGGGCCCTATGGTTATTAATTGTACCGCAGGGATGGAACGTAAGTCTAAGAAAATGGAGGTTGTGGTGGCAGCTGCAGAGAGGTATTTGGGTGTAGGAGACTTGACATCAGAAGAGTTACAGGGAGTGTTAAGTGGTGATGTTCCATCCTCTCAGGTTGAGGGCATGAGGTAGGAGTGAATATATTTAAATAGTGGAGTGGGGTGGTGTTAATTATTAATAATAATTTTGAATTTGTGAGTGTAGTGTGTAGATGGTAGGGTATTTCTTTATTTTATTTTTCATGCAACATATAAGGGAGTTGTCCTCCAGTCTAGTAGGTGGCGGTAATGCAACAAATTGGATGCCAACCGCCGTTAAACCTCATCGAAGAAGAAGAAGAAGAAGACGACAGTAGGTGTTATGGGTGGAAGATGGCACAATGATGCCATCTGTTGGTAAATGTTAATTACTGCAACTCCAGTGTTTTACCGCAATACCCCGACAGAAGGCATGGATAGCAGCCCGGCCCAGCGCCTCATGGCACGGCGTTTAAAAGCAGCTCTGCCAGTAGCAAGCACTCTCCTGGAGCCATGTGTGGTGACAGACGTGCTGGTGAAGCTACGTCACAGAAGACAGGTCTCCAAGTTCATCTACGACAAATCTGCAAAAGACTGACCTGAGCTCAGGGTGGGTGAAACGGTGCGAATGAAGCCACTACCAGGGGACCGGACGGGCCTCTGGAGACTCGGATCCTGTGTACAGAAAGTGGCACCACGCTCCTACTTGGTCGAAGTGAACGGATCACTGTACCGTCGTAACAGGGTTGACCTTCGGATTGCTGAGCCAGCATCTACTCAGAACTCTGATGGTCATAGGGGTCGCATGACAAAAGACGGAACCCCAGCAAGTCACATGGGGCCTGAGGCACTGGGCGAAGTGCCAGGGGATCACCGGTCGGCCACTCCCTCGCCCATCAATACTCCCCTTAGACAGTCAGGTGACTGTGCGGGAGCCCGCAGTCCACGCAGACAAGCCCCCTGTCTTTTCACGCTGTGGGCGTCTGTCCAAGCCACCAGAAATACTTAATATGTAGGTTTCTCATTAGGGATTGTTGACAGACAGTGATAAAAGTGAAGAAAGTATCAAAATGTGTTAAGTGGTTAAATAAAAAATAATAAAAAATAATACTAAACAGTTGATGTTGGAAATTACTACTAGGTTTGTTTTGTTAGTGAATTGACAGTTCCTGTCCTATTTTATAAAAGGGAAGATGTTATGGGTGGAAGATGGCACAATGATGCCATCTGTTGGTAAATGTTAATTACTGCAACTCCAGTGTTTTACCGATGTACTTGAGATACCCGGATGTTTTGTAATATACTGAACAAGACTGGTGACTCGCATCAATGCCTCTGTCTCGTCATTTAACATTCAAACAGTAGATGGCGGCAATAGTCCAACTCGGCCATAAAACCTTGAAGAAGAAGAAGCAGTAGAACTGTGCTGTGAAGACGATAGCTTTTGTGTCCGTTTCAAATGTATTACTACAGGTATGTAATAGCGTGTTTAAACTTTCTAATATCGAAAGAACATGTCATAACATGCTAGTTAACAAATCCGTCAAGGTATTATCACGCTTGGTGAAGGTTTTATGTGTTATGTTTTTGTCAAACCGAGTAAAGAACGTGATAAGTCAAATCGCTGGAGACTGGGTTTGTAGGAGAATGTAACATTATTTAGTCAAGATAAATTCATAAAGAATCAATTTATTTGAGATTTCTGAATTGGTTTTACATGTTATGGTTTTTTTTGGATACATTGTTTTTAACGGTAAAATGGCGGCGCCTCTCGGTCAGCGTCAACGGACTTCAGCGCGGGTGCATCAGATAGACAATTTCACGGTTGCACTACTGTTTTCAAGCTGAATGTAATGATTATCAGTTTTCTACATGTGTAGTAATATTCAGACACATTCAGTTGCCTACCACCGTCAGCAAACATAATAATAATATAATAATATATCCAAAGCAACTTACAGTTATGCGTGCATACATTTTTATGTATGGGTGGTCGCGGGGATCGAACCCACTACACTGGCGTTAAAAGCACCATGCTCTACCAATTGAGCTACAGAGGACCACATTAATGATGGTGTTGAAGTCGTGGGTGAACAGGAAGTATAGGAGCACGCGCCCCTGAGAGGCCCCGTGTTAAAGGTCAGCGTGGAGGATGTGTTGTTGCCTACCCTCACCACTTGGGGGCGGCTCGTCAGGAAGTCCAGGAGCCAGTTGCAGAGGGAGGTGTTCAGTCCCAGGGTCCTTAACTTAGTGATGAGCTTGGAGGGCACTATGGTGTTGAACGCTGAGCTGTAGTCAATGAACAACATTCTTACGTAGGTGTACCTTTTGTCCAGATAGTGCAATAGAGATAACATCATCTGTGCGTCTTTTTGGGCAGTTGACTAATTGGAGTGGGTGGTCCTCCCATGTTTTTAAAATTGTATAAACTGTATAAACTGCCTTAATTTGTATAAACTGCCTAAATTGTATAAACTGCCTTAATTTTGCTGGACCCCAGGAAGAGTAGCTGCTTGCAGCGGCTAATGGGGATCCATAATAAATACAAATACAAAATGCACCCCTTCCCAGTCATGTGAAATCCATAGATTAGGGCCTAATGAATTCATTTCAATTGACTGATTTCCTTATATGAACAGTAACTCAGTAAAAACGTTGAAATTGTTGCATGTTGCGTTTTATATTTTTGTTCAGTATACTTAGTTTCTATTTGATTACTTGATAGTTTTTTATTCCTTAAGGTCCTCTGCTCAGGCAGTAGCTGTCAGCCAGCCAGACCATCTATCATCATCTGCTTCCCATACTGTACTGTCTTTACTCATCCTAAACACAGGCGCAATGGATTATGGTCAGTACAGTATGGCCTTTAATTAACCTATTTAGCTAGACTGCCTAAGAGCTGTCTGTCAATCATTTTACTAGTTCTTCGAAGAAAGATAAGGCATTCCTTCACGAACTGTCTCTCCCTCTCGTGATTGTGTTTACATTCCTCTCTCATGCCGTCTGTGTGTATCTAATCTAACGTAGCAGACGTAAAAGTACCCTTCTAGAGATCTGTATCTTTCCGAGTCGGGGGAAAATAGGCGCAATGGATTATGGTCGTTGTAGTGAATTACCACGTTTCTGCACTGAACTAGGTTGAATATTTGCTTACTGAAAACTACAACTCACTTTAGCCCAGCGTACCACATACTGTAGTTCCTGACTTGATTTCTCTCGTTAATGATTTGATTTCTCTCTATAAAGACGGAGTGTTGGGCTCACACAAAAAAAAACGAAATGGAATTCAAGTAATTGAACCGACGTCAGTTGTTTAATAACACAAACAAATACAGAAACACTAAATAATACAATGAAGACAAGGTTATTCAGGAAAATAGAACATAGTGCTGCCTAAAACAAACTGCAACCTTGTACTAAATGGTTTTTGAGTCATTTATGCATTTATGTGAATTTAAGTACACACACTTTATGTGAATAAATGAATGTTTTGTTGTCAATGATTAGTTACCTGATATATGGAAATTAGATAAATTAACAAAAATTGAATATCTTTTTTGAGAATACAGAAAGTGCCAGAACTGTCAAGACAATAACTTTAGTGTCTGTTTCTCATTATTACTACAGGACGACTATAATTAGGTCTGACGCCGGTAACATCAACAGTGAGGACAAACCCAGCCTGCCTCTCTCCTTCCACACTGAGTCCAAACCTACAGTCACTGGGTCCTGATTGTGACAGTGGAGCCCAGTTTGCACTGCAGGATCCAGAGATGGCATCAGTGAAGCTGGAAGACTGCATTCAAACACTGGAGCTGAATGTCATCATTAAAGATGAAGAAGAGGAGGAGAAGATTGGGAAATCTGTTTCTCAGAGTAAGAGCAGGTTCTATCTAAGTTCGTTGTTCTATGAACTGAGTCTGTGTAGTTACTAACCCTTGTGATAGTGAGTAGAGGATGATATGGCTCATCATTTTCATTACCTTTTAGTTTTTGACTCCTACCCAGTTTTAGAATAGTTTTATTCCCCTTTTGTAATTGTATAGCCTACTTATTATATGAATTCATATGTCTTACGGTACAGCCAGAAGAGGACTTGCCACCCCTCAGAGCCTGGTTCCTCTTTAGGTTTGTTTCCGAGGTTGCTACCTTTCTAGGGAGTTTTTCGTGGCTACTGTGCTTCTACATCTGCATTGCTTGCTCTTTTGGGGTTTTAGGCTGGGTTTCTGTAAAGCACTTTGTGACAACTGCTGATGTAAAAATGGGCTTCGTAAAATACATTTGATTGACATGTATATCACACCAACTGACTGGTTCTTCTGATGATGTTCACACAGGAGACCATGTTGAGACATTCTCTACATCCAGAGAACAACAGCAGGAAGATCACAGAGCTAAGAGGTCTCACCACTGCCCACATTGTGAGGAGATTTTCCCATTTCTATCAAAGCTAAAAAGACACCTAAAAATACACACAGGAGAGAAGCTTTACTACTGCTCTGATTGTGGGAAGAGTTTCTCCCGATTGGATACCTTAAAATCACATGAGCGCATACATACAGGAGAGAAGCCTTACTCCTGCTCTGACTGTGGGGATAGTTTCTCTCAAAAGAGCAGCTTAAAAGCACACCAACAAATACATACAGGAGAGAAGCCTTACTCCTGCTCTGATTGTGGGAAGAATTTCTCCCGATCCGATACCTTAAAATCACATGAACGTATGCATACAGGAGAGAAGCCTTACTACTGCTCTGACTGTGGAAAAAGTTTCTCCCGATCTGATAACTTAAAATCACATGAACGTATACATACAGGAGAGAAGCCATACTCCTGCTCGGACTGTGTAAAATGCTTCAAAACATCAACTGAGCTAAAAGTGCATCAGAGAACACACACAGGAGAGAAGCCTTACGTCTGCTCAGACTGTGTAAAATGCTTCAAAACATCAACTGAGCTAAAAGTTAATCTGAGAACACACACAGGAGAGAAGCCTTACGTCTGCTCTGACTGTGGAAAATGTTTTAAAACATCAACTGAGCTAAAACTTCATCATAGAACACACACAGGAGAGAAGCCTTACGTCTGCTCTGACTGTGTAAAATGCTTCAAAACATCAACTGAGCTAAAAGTACATCAGAGAGCACACACAGGAGAGAAGCCTTACTTCTGCTCTGACTGTGGGAGGAGTTTCTCCCGATTGGATAGCTTAAAAACACATGAACGTATACATACAGGAGAAAACCCTTACTCCTGCTCTGACTGTGTAAAATGCTTCAAAACATCAACTGAGCTAAAAGTACATCAGAGAGCACACACAGGAGAGAAGCCTTACGTCTGCTCTGACTGTGTAAAATGCTTCAAAACATCAACTGAGCTAAAAGTTCATCAGAGAACACACACAGGAGAGAAGCCGTACTCCTGCTCTGACTGTGGGAGGAGTTTCTCTCACCAGAGCAACTTAAAAACACACCAACGTCTACATCAAGGAGAAAAGCCACATCAGTTCTCTCAGACCTGCTAAGATTAGTCACTCCATCACTTAATTCTCATTTCATAAAAGCAGTTGTAACATTGAATTGGATGAAATAGAACACTCTATTGCAATCCTATTGTTTGTCACATTTTGAAAACAAACACTATAGTCTGCCAGTTGACTGGGCGGTACTGTTTCCCTCTCAGCTTGGTCTGAGTTCTAAGTGGGCAGCTTAAAAACACACCAACGTATACACGCAGGAGAGAAGCCTTACTCCTGCTCTGTGGATGGGTGGGCGTGTTAACGCAAACGTCTAGCCAAAGGTTGCGTGTTTGAATCTCATCACGGAGGACTTTAGCATTTTAGCTAATTAGCAACTTTGCAACTACTTACTACTTTTTAGCTATTACTTAGCATGTTAGCTTAGCATGCAACTACTTAGCATGTTAGCTAACCCTTCCCCTAACCCCATTTAACCCTACCTTAAACCCCTAACCTAGCTAACGTTAGCAACAACACATTGGAATCCATAACATATCATACATATTACAAGTTCGTAACATATTGTATGAATAGCAATGCGTAACAGAACATACACATTTTAATTTGTAACATACGATACGTCCTACAAGTCGTATTATACTGAACAAAAATATAAACGCCACATGCAACAATTTCCAAGATTTTGCTGAGTTACAGTTCATATAAGGAAATCAGTCAATTGAAATAAATGAATTAGGCCCTAATCTCTGGATTTCACATGACTGGGCAGGGGCGCAGGCCCACCCAATGGGGAGCCTGGCCCAGCCAATCAGAATGAGTTTTTCCCCACAAAAGGTCTTTATTACAGACAGAAATACTACTCAGCACCCCGCCCCCCTCCCCTCAGACAATCCTGCAGGTGAAGAAGCCGGATGTGGAGGTCCTGGGCTGGCGTGGTTACATGTGGTCTGCGGTTGTGAGGCGGGTTGGACGTACTGCCAAATTCTCTAAAACGATATTAGAGGTGGCTTATGGTAGAGAAATAAACATTGAATTATCTGGCAACAGCTCTGGTGGATATTCCTGCAGTCATCATGACAATTGCACGCGCCCTCAAAACTTGTGACATTGTGTTGTGTGGCCTTTTATTGTCCCCAGCACAAGGTGCATCTGTGTAATGATAATGCTGTTTAATCAGCTTCTTGATATACCACACCTGTCAGGTGGATGGATTATCTTGGCAAAGGAGAAATACTCACTAACAGGGATGGAAACAAACTTGTGCACAGCATTTGAGAGAAATAAGCTTTTTGTGCGTATGGAACATTTCTGGATTTTTTATTTCAGGGATTTTTTATTTCAGCTCATGAAACATGGGACCAACCCTTTCCATGTTGCGTTTATTTTCGTCATTGATTCATGTATTTGGATAACTGTAATGAACTTTAATTGATCTGCTAATAAAAAATAAATGTTCTACATTAATTTGTGCTGGTCAACCTTTGTTTTTTCGTTTTCTATACAGTAAATATGCTTTTGTTTGATTCATGGAATTCAAAATGTATATGTCTATTTATCTACTAAAAACGTCACTACACCTCCACATCACCATGGGGACAAGCCAATGTGCCAGCCACCAGTATTCTCACTAATGCATATGTAATTGGTTAAAAAACTTAGACCCCCAACATAAAAAAAAAGAAAAACTGTTTCTTTTTTTCTAGCTAATCCATTTCACTTTGGTATTCTACATGCAATATTTTACATGTAGGAGTTAGTCCGTAGCAGGTGTGTGGTTGTTGGGAGGAAAATATGGAGGAAGTGCTGTTTTGATTCTGATGGCGCGCGGTGGAGGGAAGTTGGTAAGAATGAATGGAACACAGTGACAACGTAGAATGGAGCAAAAGGGCCAAAAGTTGTAAACGAACATCAGCAACGTTCCAACATCTAGTGGAAAGCCTTGAAGAGTGGAGGCTGTTATAGCAGCAAAGGGGGGACCAACTCCATATTAATGCCCATGATTTTGGAATGAGGTGTTCGATGAGCAGGTGTCCACATACTTTTGGTCATGTACAACAGAGGCATTACAAGGAATCTTGTCGAGTCGATGATTGTTCCGGCCACACAGGCACCTGTGTAGGGATGTGATTTGGATTATCACTGAAGGAGTGGGGTGGGGAATATATATATATATATATATTGTTGTATTGTATATGACATTGGTATTCCCCCCAATGGATAGTTTTATTTATTGTTTACTACCAGTACAGTAGGTGGCGGGTGCCGAATACATTACGATGTTACAGGTGTCAAACTTATGGGCATGTGGCAGCAGTGTGTAGGAGGGAGGCTCCAAGGTGTGAGAAGTGTGCAGAAGGGCATGAGACAAAGGAATGTGTAGCGTTGGGAAAAGTAGTGGTATGTGCATGGGGCCGGGGATCAGAAATGTCCTGTGAGAGGCAGGTTGAGGTTTCCAGGGTAAGAGTAATGAAGAAGTTGTCATATGCTGAGGCAGTGAAGGAAGTAGAGGAAGATGGGTCAAGGGGGAGGAGTGGTGAACCAATGCAGAGGGACAGGACAGCAAGTGATATATGTTTCAGTAAGATTGGATTTTTAGCATTTATAGCAATTTACATTTTAGCCATTTAACCGACCCTCTTATCCAGAGCGACTTACAGTTAGTGAGTGAATACATTTTCGTACTGGCCCCCCGTGGGAATCGAACCCACAACCCTGGCGTTGCAAGCGCCATGCTCTACCAACTAGCTACACGGGGCCCCTATGGTTATTAATTGTACCGCGGGATGGAGTAAGTCTAGAAAATGAGTTGTGGTGGCAGCTGCGAGAGGTATTGGGTGTAGGAGACTTGACATCAGAAGAGTTACAGGGAGTGTTAAGTGGTGATGTTCCATCCTCTCAGGTTGAGGGCATGAGGTAGAGTGAATATATTTAAATAGTGGAGTGGGGTGGTGTTAATTATCAATAATAATTTTGAATTTGTGAGTGTAGTGTTAGATGGTAGGGTATTTTATTTTATTTTTCAAGCAAAATATAAGGGAGTTGTACACTACTCTAGTAGGTGGCGGTAATGCAACAAATTGGATGCCAACCGCCGTTAAACCTCATCGAAGAAGAAGAAGAAGAAGACGACAGTAGGTGTTATGGGTGGAAGATGGCACAATGATGCCATCTGTTGGTAAATGTTAATTACTGCAACTCCAGTGTTTTACCGCAATACCCCGACAGAAGGCATGGATAGCAGCCCGGCCCAGCGCCTCATGGCACGGCGTTTAAAAGCAGCTCTGCCAGTAGCAAGCACTCTCCTGGAGCCATGTGTGGTGACAGACGTGCTGGTGAAGCTACGTCACAGAAGACAGGTGTCCAAGTTCATCTACGACAAATCAGCAAAAGACTTACCTGAGCTCAGGGTGGGTGAAACGGTGCGAATGAAGCAACTACCAGGGGACCGGACGGGCCTCTGGAGACTCGGATCCTGTGTACAGAAAGTGGCACCACGCTCCTACTTGGTCGAAGTGAATGGATCACTGTACCGTCGTAACAGGGTTGACCTTCGGATTGCTGAGCCAGCATCTACTCAGAACTCTGATGGTCATAGGGGTCGCATGACAAAAGACGGAACCCCAGCAAGTCACATGGGGCCTGAGGCACTGGGCGAAGAGCCAGGGGATCACCGGTCGGCCACTCCCTCGCCCATCAATACTCTCCTTAGACAGTCAGGTGACACGCCTGTGCGGGAGCCCGCAGTCCACGCCGACAAGCCCCCTGTCTTTTCACGCTGCGGGCGTCTGTCCCAGCCACCAAAAATACTTAATATGTATGTTTGTCATTAGGGATTGTTGACAGACAGTGATAAAAGTGAAGAAAGTATCAAAATGTGTTGTGGTTAACTGAATTTTTTTAAATAAAAAATAATACTAAACAGTGGATGTTGGAAATTACTACTAGGTTTGTTTTGTTAGTGAATTGACAGTTCCTGTCCTCTATTTTATAAAAGTGAAGATGTTATTGGTGGAAGATGGCACAATGATGCCATCAGTTGGTAAATGTTAATTACTGCAACTCCAGTGTTTTACCGGTGTACTTGAGATAGCCGGATGGATTGCAATATACTGAACAAGACTGGTTACTCGCATCAATGCCTCTGTCTCGTCATTTAACATTCAAACAGTAGGTGGCGGCAATAGTCCAACTCGGCCATAAAACCTTGAAGAAGAAGAAGCAGTAGAACTGTGCTGTGAAGACGATCGCTTTTGTGTCCGTTTCAAATGGATTACTACAGGTATGTAATAGCGCGTTTAAACTTGCTAATATCGAAAGATCATGTCATAACATAGGTAGCAAATCCGTCAAGGTATTATCACGCTTGGTGAAGGTTTTATGTGTTATGTTTGTGTCAAACCGAGTAAAGAACGTGATAAGTCAAATCGCTGGAGACTGGGTATGTAGGAGTGAATTAATCTTCATTATTTCGTCAAGATAATTTAATAAAGAATCCATTTATTTGAGATTTCTGAATTCGTTTTACATGTTATAGTTTTTTTGGATACATTGTTTTTAACGGTAAAATGGCGGCGCCTCTCGGTCTGCGTCAACGGACTTCAGCGCAGGCAGTGCGGGTGCATCAGATAGACAATTTCACGGTTGCACTACTGTTTTCAAGCTGAATGTAATGATTATCAGTTTTCTACATGTGTAGTAATATTCAGACACATTCAGTTGCCTACCACCGTCAGCAAACGTAATAATAATATAATAATATATCCAAAGCAATTTACAGTTACGCGTGCATACATTTTTATGTATGGGTGGTCGCGGGGATCGAACCCACTACACTGGCGTTAAAAGCACCATGCTCTACCAATTGAGCTACAGAGGACCACATTAATGATGGTGTTGAAGTCGTGGGTGAACAGGAAGTATAGGAGCACGCGCCCCTGAGAGGCCCCTGTGTTAAAGGTCAGCGTGGAGGATGTGTTGTTGCCTACCCTCACCACCTGGGGGCGGCTCGTCAGGAAGTCCAGGAGCCAGTTGCAGAGGGAGGTGTTCAGTCCCAGGGTCCTTAACTTAGTGATGAGCTTGGAGGGCACTATGGTGTTGAACGCTGAGCTGTAGTCAATGAACAACATTCTTACGTAGGTGTACCTTTTGTCCAGATAGTGCAATAGAGATAACATCATCTGTGCGTCTTTTTGGGCAGTTGACTAATTGGAGTGGGTGGTCCTCCCATGTTTTTAAAATTGTATAAACTGCCTTAATTTTGCTGGACCCCAGGAAGAGTAGCTGCTTGCAGCGGCTAATGGGGATCCATAATAAATACAAATACAAAATGCACCCCTTCCCAGTCATGTGAAATCCATAGATTAGGGCCTAATGAATTAATTTCAATTGACTGATTTCCTTATATGAACAGTAACTCAGTAAAAACGTTGAAATTGTTGCATGTTGCGTTTATATTTTTGTTCAGTATACTTAGTTTCTATTTGATTACTTGATAGTTTTTTATATTCCTTAAGGTCCTCTGCTCAGGCAGTAGCTGTCAGCCAGCCAGACCATCTATCATCATCTGCTTCCCATACTGTACTGTCTTTAATCATCCTAAAAACAGGCGCAATGGATTATGGTCAGTACAGTATGGCCTTTAATTAACCTATTTAGCTAGACTGCCTAAGAGCTGTCTGTCAATCATTTTACTAGTTCTTCGAAGAAAGATAAGGCATTCCTTCACGAACTGTCTCTCCCTCTCGTGATTGTGTTTACATTCCTCTCTCATGCTGTCTGTGTGTATCTAATCTAACGTAGCAGACGTAAAAGTACCCTTCTAGAGATCTGTATCTTTCCGAGTCGGGGGAAAACAGGCGCAATGGATTATGGTCGTTGTAGTGAATTACCACGTTTCTGCACTGAACTAGGTTGAATATTTGCTTACTGAAAACTACAACTCACTTTAGCCCAGCGTACCACATACTGTAGTTCCTGACTTGATTTCTCTCGTTAATGATTTGATTTCTCTCTATAAAGACGGAGTGTTGGGCTCACACAAAAAAAAACGAAATGGAATTCAAGTAATTGAACCGACGTCAGTTGTTTAATAACACAAACAAATACAGAAACAAAAAAAAAACAAGGTTATTCAGGAAAATAGAACATAGTGCTGCCTAAAACAAACTGCAACCTTGTACTAAATGGTTTTTGAGTCATTTATGCATTTATGTGAATTTAAGTACACACACTTTATGTGAATAAATGAATGTTTTGTTGTCAATGATTAGTTACCTGATATATGGAAATTAGATAAATTAACAAAAATTGAATATCTTTTTTGAGAATACAGAAAGTGCCAGAACTGTCAAGACAATAACTTTAGTGTCTGTTTCTCATTATTACTACAGGACGACTATAATTAGGTCTGAGCGCCGGTAACATCAACAGTGAGGACAAACCCAGCCTGCCTCTCTCCTTCCACACTGAGTCCAAACCTACAGTCACTGGGTCCTGATTGTGACAGTGGAGCCCAGTTTGCACTGCAGGATCCAGAGATGGCATCAGTGAAGCTGGAAGAATGCAGTCAAACACTGGAGCTGAATGTCATCATTAAAGATGAAGAAGAGGAGGAGAAGGTTGGGAAATCTGTTTCTCAGAGTAAGAGCAGGTTCTATCTAAGTTTCGTTGTTCTATGAACTGAGTCTGTGTAGTTACTAACCCTTGTGATAGTGAGTAGAGGATGATATGGCTCATCATTTTCATTACCTTTTTAGTTTTTGACTCCTACCCAGTTTTAGAATAGTTTTATTCCCCTTTTGTAATTGTATAGCCTACTTATTATATGAATTCATATGTCTTACGGTACAGCCAGAAGAGGACTTGCCACCCCTCAGAGCCTGGTTCCTCTTTAGGTTTGTTTCCGAGGTTGCTACCTTTCTAGGGAGTTTTTCGTGGCTACTGTGCTTCTACATCTGCATTGCTTGCTCTTTTGGGGTTTTAGGCTGGGTTTCTGTAAAGCCCTTTGTGACAACTGCTGATGTAAAAATGGGCTTCGTAAAATACATTTGATTGACATGTATATCACACCAACTGACTGGTTCTTCTGATGATGTTCACACAGGAGACCACGTTGAGACATTCTCTACATTCAGAGAACAACAGCAGGAAGATCACAGAGCTAAGAGGTCTCACCACTGCCCACATTGTGAGGAGATTTTCCCATTTCTATCAAAGCTAAAAAGACACCTAAAAATACACACAGGAGAGAAGCTTTACTACTGCTCTGATTGTGGGAAGAGTTTCTCCCGATTGGATACCTTAAAAACACATGAGCGCATACACACAGGAGAGAAGCCTTACTCCTGCTCTGACTGTGGGGATAGTTTCTCTCAAAAGAGCAGCTTAAAAGCACACCAACAAATACATACAGGAGAGAAGCCTTACTCCTGCTCTGATTGTGGGAAGAGTTTCTCCCGATCGGATACCTTAAAATCACATGAACGTATGCATACAGGAGAGAAGCCTTACTACTGCTCTGACTGTGGAAAAAGTTTCTCCCGATCTGATAACTTAAAATCACATGAACGTATACATACAGGAGAGAAGCCTTTCGTCTGCTCTGACTGTGTAAAATGCTTCAAAACATCTACTGAGCTAAAAGTACATCAGAGAGCACACACAGGAGAGAAGCATTACAACTGTTCTGACTGTGGAAAATGTTTTAAAACATCAACTGAGCTAAAGCTTCATCAGAGAACACACACAGGAGAGAAGCCTTACTTCTGCTCTGACTGTGGGAGGAGTTTCTCCCGATTGGATACCTTAAAAACACATGAACGTATACATACAGGAGAAAACCCTTACTCCTGCTCTGACTGTGTAAAATGCTTCAAAACATCAACTGAGCTAAAAGTTCATCAGAGAACACACACAGGAGAGAAGCCTTACGTCTGCTCTGACTGTGTAAAATGCTTCAAAACATCAACTGAGCTAAAAGTTCATCAGAGAGCACACACAGGAGAGAAGCCGTACTCCTGCTCTGACTGTGGGCAGGAGTTTCTCTCACCAGAGCAACTTAAAAACACACCAACGTTTACATCAAGCAGAAAAGCCACATCAGTTCTCTAAGACCTGCTAAGATTAGTCACTCCATCACTTAATTCTCATCTCATAAAATAAGTTGTAACGTTGAATTGGATCAAATGAAGAAAGCGTAGAACACTATTGTAATCCTATTGTTTCTCACTGTGAGAGAACTGTGCAGAGGAAAGGGAACGTTATAGAATGTTTACCTCTCTTTACTGATCAGTGTTGCACCTTGTCAGTTTTGATAGTTTCTACTGTAATGATATTGAGATGACCTTGGATTTGCCCTTAGTGTTGAATACCCTCTGCGAGGCTTCTCATTTAGAAAACAAACACTATAGTCTGCCAGTTGACTGGGTGGTACTGCTTCCCTCTCAGCCTGGTCTGACTCTGTCTGTGGGGAGAGTTCTAAGTGGGCAGCTTAAAAACACACCAACGTATACACGCAGGAGAGAAGCCGTACTCCTGCTCTGTGGATGGGTGGGCGTGTAACGCAAACGTCTAGCCAAAGGTTGCGTGTTTGAATTTCATCACGGAGGACTTTAGCATTTTAGCTAATTAGCAACTTTGCAACTATTTACTACTTTTTAGCTATTACTTAGCATGTTAGCTTAGCATGCAACTACTTAGCATGTTAGCTAACCCTTCCCCTATCCCCATTTAACCCTACCTTAAACCCCTAACCTAGCTAACGTTAGCAACAACACATTGGAATCCATAACATATCATACATATTACAAGTTCGTAACATATTGTATGAATAGCAATGCGTAACAGAACATACACATTTTAATTCAGAACATACGATACGTCCTACAAGTCGTATTATACTGAACAAAAATAGAAACGCAACATGCAACAATTTCCAAGATTTTGCTGAGTTCAGTTCATAAAATGAAATCTGTCAATTGAAATAAATAAATTAGGCCCTAATTTATGGATTTCATATGACTGGCCAGGGGCGCAGCCATGGGTGACCCACTTGGGAGCAAGGCCCAGCCAATCAGAATGAGTTTTTCCCCACAAAAGGTCTTTATTACAGACAGAAATACTACTCAGCACCCCGCCCCCCTTACCCTCAGACAATCCTACAGGTGAAGAAGCCGGATGTGGAGGTCCTGGGCTGACGTGGTTACATGTGGTCTGTGGTTGTGAGGCGGGTTGGACGTACTGCCAAATTCTCTAAAACGATATTGGAGGTGGCTTATGGTAGAGAAATAAACATTGAATTTTCTGGCAACAGCTCTGGTGGATATTCCTGCAGTCATCATGACAATTGCACGCGCCCTCAAAACTTGAGACATCTGTGACATTGTGTTGTGTGGCCTTTTATTGTCCCCAGCACAAGGTGCATCTGTGTAATGATCACGCTGTTTAATCAGCTTCTTGATATGCCACACCTGTCAGGTGGATGGATTATCTTGGCAAAGGAGAAATGCTCACTAACAGGGATGGAAACAAACTTGTGCACAACATTTGAGAGAAATAAGCTTTTTGTGCGTATGGAACATTTCTGGAATTTTTTTTTCAGGGATTTTTTATTTCAGCTCATGAAACATGGGACCAACCCTTTCCATGTTGCGTTTATTTTCGTCATTGATTCATGTATTTGGATAACTGTAATGAACTTAATTGATCTGCTAATAAAAAATAAATGTTCTACATGAATTTGTGCTGGTCAACCTTTGTTTTTTGTTTTCTATACAGTAAATATGCTTTTGTTTGATTAATGGCATTCAAAATGTATATATCTATTTATCTACTAAAAACGTCACTACACCTCTTCACTTTCTTTTTTCTAGCTAATCCATTTCACTTTGGTATTCTACATGCAATATTTTACATGTAGGAGTTAGTCCGTAGCAGGTGTGTGGTTGTTGGGAGGAAAATATGGAGGAAGTGCTGTTTTGATTCTGATGGCGCGCGGTGGAGTGAAGTTGGTAAGAATGAATGGAACATGGAGCTAAAAGGCCAAAAGTTGTAAACGAACATCGTTTCTTGTTGGAGTGCGTCAACAATTATGTATTTTTGGGGAGACCCATTTGAGGTCAGGAAGATGGTAAAGGAGGCAGTAGGAAAGGTCTTCAGTCAGAGTGACCAGTAGTTGTTTTGTTTTGATTTCATGCGTCTCAGAAGAGCAGAAGGAGAGAGTTTTTTGTGGCTTCGTAAAATGTCGACATCTGAAGTGGAGTGCTTTGATTTTCAGAGCAGAGTACCGATTTAAAAGGTGTTATATCTGGAGTTTCCTCTGACATTGAGGTTCATCATCTTAACCGGAAGATTCCTGGAGTGTTTGGAGCACTAAACCGTATAGTAGATGGAAAGAAGGAGGAAAGTCAGTCCGTTTTACTGATGTTTGAAGAACAGTATCTGCCTACTCATGTGAAGCTGGGATACATACGATACGCAGTGAGAGCTGTTGTGAATAAGCCGTTGCAGCAACGAAATTGATAAAAGTATGGCCATGCATCAAGTGGGTGCCGATGGAATCGATGACTGTGCAGTGTAGCAATTTTGCAATTTTGCTGAAAGTCACGTTGACAAATTCCCAGAGTGCCCTGCTAGGGTGAAGGAGTTTGAAGTAACAAGGATCTGGGCTGTACAGCAGTTCTTCTACAGGGAGGCGTGGGAAGTAGTTGAAGGAGCGAGGGGAGCTGAGGAAGCTATGGTAGTGGATGACCCGCAGCCTGTTGAGATTCAGAATGTCGTTCACCAGTTGAGGGATACTGATACACTGATTGTAAAGAAGGTGAATTTTGTGGCGTTAATTGCGCAGGTGGTAATTGTACTGCCCAAATGAACAAGAACTCTTAAGAAACTGGACAGGTTTTTGACTCTTCAGGAATTAACAGTGGAAGCATTGCAGGGAATCCTGACTGAAGATGTTCCCCCTCTGAGACCCATGAGACTGTGTAGGGATGTGATTTGGATTGGACTGGGACTGAAGGAGTGGGATGGTTCTTTGATTGACCTATTTTTGTATTTCGTCTGACGTCGTTTTCCCCTTTTCCACAATGGACATTTTATTTTTTTCCAGTTTACTAATAGGTGGCAGCAGACACATTACGTTGGTGGACGTATTATACCAGAGAAGAAGAAGTAGTCAGTCCAATAGATGTCGGTGTTGCACTGTGGTAGTGGGGGAACAGGAAGTTCCGGGCAGGCGTAAAGAAAGCACTATAACTGGACACGTTGATAGTGAATACATTTGACTCCATAGCTTTCATTGGTAAGGTTGTCAACATGACTCGGGTTGTGGAAAGCAGAAATGCCAGGTTGAAGGGATATCTGGGCGACCCGGTTGAAGTCTCCATGAAAATCATATATAATTAGATGAGGTGGCGTCAGGGAAAATAACAAGAAATGGGTTTGTTTTTGGGGGGGTTTTGTATGTCAGAGGAGCAGAAGGAATGTGCTTTGCACCTGAAAAAATATCGGATTGGAATGTGTCATGTGTGGATCTGCGACGCAGGGCGCATATCATGGGGGTTATCTCTGGAGTGGCGCTAGAACTGAGTGCAGAGGATGTAACTGAAGAAGTAGAGGCATTGGTTGGTGCACGCCGACTGACCTATATGGTGGATGGAGTGAGGAAGCCCAGTGGTTGGTGCACGCCGACCGACCCCTATGGTGGATGGAGTGAGGAAGCCCAGTGGTTGGTGCACGCCGACTGACCCGTTTGGTGGATGGAGTGAGGAAGCCCAGTGGTTGGTGCACGCCGACTGACCCCTATGGTGGATGGAGTGAGGAAGCCCAGTGGTTGGTGCACGCCGACTGACCCCTATGGTGGATGGAGTGAGGAAGCCCAGTGGTTGGTGCACGCCGACTGACCCCTATGGTGGATGGAGTGAGGAAGCCCAGTGGTTGGTGCACGCCGACTGACCCCTATGGTGGATGGAGTGAGGAAGCCCAGTGGTTGGTGCACGCCCGACTGACCCGTATGGTGGATGGAGTGAGGAAGCCCAGTGGTTGGTGCACGCCGACTGACCCGTTTGGTGGATGGAGTGAGGGAAGCCCAGTAGTTGGTGCATGCCCGACTGACCCCTATGGTGGATGGAGTGAGGAAGCCCAGTGGTTGGTGCACGCCGACTGAACCCTATGGTGGATGGAGTATGGAAGCCCAGTGGTTGGTGCACGCCGACTGACCCATATGGTGGATGGAGTGAGGAAGCCCAGTGGTTGGTGCACGCCGACTGACCCCTATGGTGGATGGAGTGAGGAAGCCCAGTGGTTGGTGCACGCCGACTGACCCCTATGGTGGATGGAGTGAGGAAGCCCAGTGGTTGGTGCACGCCGACCGACCCTTATGGTGGATGGAGTGAGGAAGCCCAGTGGTTGGTGCACACCGACTGACCCCTATGGTGGATGGAGTGAGGAAGCCCAGTGATTGGTGCACGCCTACTGACCCCTATGGTGGATGGAGTGAGGAAGCCCAGTGGTTGGTGCACGCCGACTGACCCCTATGGTGGATAGAGTGAGGAAGCCCACACCATATATTGTGTTCTTTGAAGAAGAGTCTCTCCCTTCATACGTGTATATATTTGGGTCATATGAGATATCCTGTAAGAGCCTTGGTGCCCAAACACTTAGAGTGTGAGAAATGTAAACTATTTCGACATGTGTCAAGTCTATATAGAGGGGAGGAGTATCATGAATTGGGCCAGACAGCCTGCTCCAGGTCAATGGAGCTGACCAGGGAGGCAGCCGCTGGAAGCAGCCTAACGACGACTCAGACCGCAGCTCCAGTCCGTCTGTCTTGCGCTGTGTGACCAGCACGTGGAAGGAGGGAACAGAAAGAGGCCGCTGTAGGTGTTAGGTGGAAGATGGCTCAATGATGCCATCTGTTGGTAAATGTTAATTACTGCAACTCCAGTGTTTTACTGGTGTACTTGAGATACACGGATGTATTGCAATATACTGAACAAGACTGGTTACTCGCATCAATGCCTCTGTCTCGTCATTTAACATTCAAACATGGTGTCAGAGTCGGATAACTAACCATGCTTTCCGCAAATTAGAGTCACCTGTTCTGGTTTAAAAAAAAAAAAAAAAAGCTTAGTTGAGTAAAACTTCGCGGAATTGTCCTTAGCTAGATTGAGTTTGCTAGTTAGCTTCAGTGTTGTTAGCACCGTTTAGACATGGCAGCGAACATTTCCCCTCCCGCCGTTATGAAGCTCAGCGGAGATTGGAGCACAAACTGGGATACGTTTAGAGGTGAATGGGAGGACTATGCACTAGCAACGGGACTTCGGGAAAAGGACGATGAGGTAGTGGCTGCCACTTTTTGAGGACTATAATGGGAGCTGAATGCCGACACGTATACAAACACAACCTGAACCTAACAGCAGCTCAGCAAGGGAACGCTACAGCTATTCTTGATGCTCTCCAACTTTACTTTAAGCCAGCAAAGAACGTTATCTGGGTCAATATCACCATAAGGTGCCTTTGAGACTTCCCCATTTCCCCCCCAAAAAGCTGAGATTTTCCATTGAACTTCATATTCATTGTATTAAGTATATGTTATGCTGTTAGAAATGCATATTGGTCAAGCTCCCACACTTTTTATAAATTAACTGCAAGCAGACAATTTACATGCAAACAGCAAAATATGTCCACCCTGTCATGGACAATTTCAAAGCAGAATAAATACATTGTAATTACATAGTGATTATAAAACGTACATTTTCAGAAAACTATTTAGTCACTTTCTCAACAATATATTTTAGTTTATGGGAAAAGTATTTGGATAATAATGAAATTATGGCAAACTATTTGTTTCTCTATAAAATCTCACGAGAGTTGCACTTTCTTTTCTAAATAAAATCTAACAAAAAAGATATCTGGTCAAACTTTCAAACAATACTATTTGGCCCTCATTTGTTTATAAAGGAATCACACAAAAGATTTTGCTAACTTGTGAAAATAATTTGTTTATTTTCATAGAACATGAAAATAACAGGGTGGACAGTGACATGACAGGGGTGGACCCTGGGCATGACAGAGTGGACACGTTGTGAAATGTCATTGAATGGCCTCATAAATGCAAGGAACAATGCAAGAAAATGATGTAAAAAAAAATTCCCATGTAGGGGAAATTACAAGTTGAACAGACTGTTTTTGATCCACTCTACCTGCATGCAGCCACTGAATAAAGATGCCCAAAATGAGACATTAATGTGGCCTTCTAGCGTTAAACTCTGTACATCATTCTGCACAGTGAAAGTCAAACATTCAACTGTAGAACAAGAAGAAAAATGTTTTTTAAGTGGAGAACAGTTGATTTGAAAAAAACAGAATATTACAGAAAGATCACTTGGACGCATCTCCAAATAGTCTCTCCCTTTCTGCAGAGACATGGCTCAGTTCTGCAGTTGCTGTTCCACATACTTCCATGCAGACACTTCAATCTGTACAGAGCGCTTGTTCAGAGCCTGTGGTTCTGGTATTAGGCAAAGTACCTGCCAGTCATGGTACCAACAGATGTCGTCCCGAAGACTTGGCCATTTGAACTTGTTTATGCCATGGCGTTGCATACACTTAACTTTCACACTGTGCCCTTCTGCATCCATGATGATACCTGGGTATGCTTCATTGTCATAATTAACGACGCACCACTCTCCAATGTGCTTTACCTCAATCATTTCTGGTCTCCTTGTTATGATTTAACTGGATAGAACCCAAATGCAGACAAGTACACCAAGCCAGAGAAGTTTTAACAGGTTTATTATAATGTTCAATAGTCCAGGTTTCCAATAAATGGGGAAGAGCAAGTCCAGGTTACAGGGAGGGTACAGATCCAGGTCAGGGCAGGTGTGGTACCGTAATGTCCTAGTGTCCGTGGTGAGTCCAAAGGAGAGGCCCGATAGTGGAGAGCAGGATGGTGGTGGCAGGAGTGAAGCGGAGGCAGGAGTCAGGTTCCAAATATCTGTGGCACAGGAGAAAAAGTAAATAAACAGTCCAAAAACACAAGAGCGAAAACAGACAGGTTGAGTCGGCAGCGAGACTAACATGGTTGTCTTGACTATGATCTGACGATGAGTGGAAAGTTTGACCGGGTCTTAAAGGCTGAGGTGATTATGGTGAATGAGCTGCAGCTGGAACCCTGACTCCCGCACACCAGACTTCACTCCTGCAATCAAGGACAGACAGAGGGGAGGGGGAGAGCAGAGAGAGAGCTACCTAGCAGCAGTAGGCCTAACAGTACCCCCCCCTCTACGGACGCCACCTGGCGGCCGACAGGGTTTATCAGGATGTAACCTATGAAACTCACGAACCAGAGCAGGATCCACAATGAAGCTCCTGGGCACCCAGGAACGTTCCTCAGGACCATAACCCTCCCAATCCACCAGGTACTGGAAACCACGACCCCGGCGGCGAACATCCAGAAGTCGCCGGACAGTGTAGACCGGACCCCCACCCACGATCTTGGGCGGAGGAGGGGGGACGAGAGGGCGGGCACAAAGGGCTAACCGACACAGGCTTAATCTGGGAAACATGAAAGGTGGAATGAACCCGTAGGGAGGCAGGAAGCTGTAGCTTAACCGCGCAGGGGTTAACAATAGACAGTATCTTGAACGGTCCTATAAAACGAGGCGCCATCTTCTTCGACTCCACCTTCAATGGAAGGTCCCGTGACTTCAGCCATACCTCTTGACCAGGAGAGTAACCGGGAGCCTGGGACCGGTGACGGTTGGCTTGCCTCTGCATGTACGCCGAAGCTCGGGACAGAGCTACCCTGGCCTTCCTCCAGACCTTGAAGCAGCGGCGCATGTGGGACTGCACCGAGGAGTACCGCAAGTTCCCTCTCTTGGGAAGGGAACAGGGGAGGTTGATAACCCAGAGCACACAGAAAAGGAGACAAACCAGAGGAAGCGTTAGTCAAGGTGTTATGAGCATATTCCACCCAGGGGAGCATGGAGCTCCATGACCCAGGGTTAGACCCAGTGACACAGCGAAGTGCGGTCTCCATCTCCTGGTTCGCTCTCTCGGCTTGCCCGTTGGTCTGGGGGTGATATCCAGAGGACAGGCTGGATGTAATGCCCAAAGCTTTACAGAAAGCTTTCCACACCTGGGAGACAAACTGGGGACCCCTGTCAGAGACAATATCCGTGGGTAGACCATGAGAGCGGAACACATGTTCAACCAAAATATCAGCCGTCTCTCTGGCAGTGGGCAGTTTAGGTAGGGCCAAAAAATGAGCGAACTTAGAAAAACGATCAATCACCGTAAGAATGACAGTCTTACCAGATGAGGGGGAAGTCCAGTGACAAAATCCATAGCGATATGCGACCAGGGCCGGCTGGGTATAGGTAGAGGTCGTAGATGACCAGCGCTGGCCTGGGTGGAGTTTTTACTTCGTGCACATACCGTACAAGCAGCAATGAAGGCTCGAGTGTCCGCCTCCATCGTGGCCCACCAGAACTTCCGTCGCACAAAGTCAAGGGTCCGCGAAACTCCAGGGTGACAGGTAAGGGGAGACGAGTGAGCCCACTGAAGTACCTGGGAGCGAGCAGACTCAGGGACAAACATCCGGTTAGGAGGACCCCTCCCAGGGTCAGCTTGATGATGTTGAGCCTGTCTAACAATCCCCTCGATGTCACATGTGATGACTGCAATACTGCAGGTAGGAGGCAAAATGGGTTCAGGGTTACTACCAGTATCAACAGCCGAATGAACACGAGACAGGGCGTCAGGCTTGACGTTGCGTGACCCAGGACGGTAAGACAGAGAAAAATTGAATCTCCCAAAAAATAGTGCCCACCTGGCTTGACGGGGTTGAGCTGCTTCGCTGACTGGAGGTAAGCCAGATTCTTATGATCCGTCCAAACGATGAAGGGTTGTTCCGCCTCCAACCAATGTCGCCACTCCTCGAGAGCCAGCTTAACGGCGAGCAGTTCACGATTTCCAACATCATAATTCCTCTCTGCCTGAGAAAGTTTCCTTGAGAGAAAAGCACAGGGATGCAGTTTGTTATCTTCAGGAGAACGTTGTGACAACACTGCACCTACCCCAGTGTCGGATGCATCCACCTCCACGACAAACTGGCGGTGGGGGTCCGGCTGCATCAGAATGGGAGCCGAGGCGAAGCGATGTTTCAGTTCTTCGAACGCTGATTCGGCCCCTTCATTCCAAGCGAACGGTCGTGAGATGGAGGTGAGAGCGGTGAGTGGTCGCCGCAATGCGGCTGTAGTCCTTGATGAACCTCCTATAGAAGTTCGCAAACCCCAGGAATCGTTGAAGTTGTTTGCGGGTAGAGGGAGCTGGCCAGTCCGTGACAGCAGAGATCTTAGCTGGGTCCATCCGCAGCTCCCCCTGAGCTATGATGTAACCCAAAAAAGAGGTCTCAGACACATGAAATTCACATTTCTCCATCTTCACAAACAGTTTGTTCTCCAACAACCTTTGCAACACCTGGCGCACATGCAGTTCATGTTCCTGGGAGGACTCTGAGAAAATCAAGATATCATCCAGATAGACAAAAACAAACCGATTCAACATGTCCCGAAGGACATCATTGACTAGTGCCTGAAAAACAGCAGGGGCATTAGACAACCCAAAAGGCATAACCCGATACTCAAAATGTCCCAAGGGTGTGTTGAAGGCAGTCTTCCATTCATCACCCTTACGAATGCGCACCAGGTGATACGCATTTCGTAGATCCAGTTTCAGTAAAGATGGTAGCACCATGAAGGAGGGGAAAAGCAGAATTAATCAAAGGCAGAGAATACTTGTTCTTAATGGTGATGTTGTTAAGTCCACGGTAATCAATACAGGGTCTGAGGGTCTTATCCTTCTTAGCAACAAAAAAGAATCCCGCTCCTACAGGTGACGAGGAAGGACGCATAATACCTGCCGCCAAGGAGTCCCGAATGTAGTTCTCCATAGCCTCCGTCTCCGGCCGGGAGAGATTGTACAGGCGACTGCTGGGGAGCGGGGCTCCTGGCTGGAGGTCAATGGCGCAGTCGTAAGGCCGGTGAGGGAGGAAGAGAAGTAGCTCTGTGTTTGCAGAAAACGGATGCCAGGTCATGATACACGTCAGGAACAGCAGAAAGATCCATGGACTCCAGTGGAGGTTGAGGCACAGTACTGGCAGGAGTCTGAGCAGAACACAAACAATTCACATGACAAAATGTGCTCCATGAAACAATGCTACCTGTCACCCAATCAATGTGTGGATTGTGTTTTATGAGCCAGGGGATACCAAGGACCAGGGGAGTCTGTGGGCAGTCGATAATATGGAATTGAATGTTCTCCTGATGATTTCCCGACACTCTAAGACAAACAGGAACAGTCTGATGGGTAATGCGGGTCAACAATTGTCCATTTAGACCCTTAGCCTGCAGCGGACAGTCCAAGGAACAGTCTCCAAATCCATTAGTTGAGCCCACTCTCTATCCAAAAAGCTTTCGTCGGCACCAGAGTCAATCAGCGCACTAACAGAGAAATTCTGGGACTGCCACTGGAGGGATGCCTGGAGCAGAATGCGGGGAGAAGAGGAAGAATCCGCTGCTCGGCTCACCAAAACTTCTCCCATAAATGATGAGCCGGCCCTTTTCCCGGACGAACTGGGCAGGAAGGAACGAAATGACCAGCTTCTCCACAATACAGGCAGACCCGAGCCTGAATACGACGTGCACGCTCCTCTGAGGACAACCGTGCACGACCCACCTCCATGGCCGGGTTCAGTGCTCTCGTATCGACTCGGGAAGACACGGCTCTCTCCGTAGGGGACGATGCAGGGAGGAGTTTGTTGATGACAGACAGGTTGCTTGGAACTAACACTCCTCTCCCGGCGGCGCTCCCGAATCCGATTATCCAACCTGATAGTGAGTGAAATAAGATTATCCAGCGTAGGCGATTCATCATATGACACCAATTCATCTTTTTAAAGTCTCAGACAAAGCATTGATGAACACTCCTTGTAATGCCTCGTCATTCCAACCACTCACTGCTGCTAAAGTCCGAAACTCCACTGCCATCTCCGCCACACTACGAGCCCCCTGCCGAAGAGAAAACAACCGTTTCGCAGCCTCCTTGCCTCGTACGGGGTGGTCAAAACCTTCCTCATCTCCGTGGTGAAGGCCACGTAAGCGTTGCAAATGTCCGACTGACTCTCCCAGACCGCGGATCCCCAGGCACGAGCGGAACCGCTAGTAGAGTTGATAAGGTAGGCAATACGGGCTCTTTCTGAGGCGTAGGTGAGGGGCTGTTGTTCAAACACTAACGAGCATTGAGTCAAAAAATCGCCACAGGTTCCCATGTTCCCGTCATAGCGCTCTGGAGCAGGAACAAAAGGCTCTCTGATCTGGGCTGAAGGGGTAGTAAGGACAGACACTTGATTGGTGAGTAATTGAACCTGATTAAGCAGCACCTGACTGTCCTCAGCAAATCGTCTTAAACAGGGTATCATGTTGGCCAAGTAGAATGCCCTGATTGGCTATGGCAGTCCAAATTTGAGTGCACTCTGGGGTGGTATCCGAGCTACTGTCTGCTGGGTTCATCGTTTGGTCAGATCATACTGTTATGATTTAACTGGATAGAACCCAAATGCAGACAAGTACACCAAGCCAGAGAAGTTTTAACAGGTTTATTATAATGTTCAATAGTCCAGGTTTCCAATAAATGGGGAAGAGCAAGTCCAGGTTACAGGGAGGGTACAGATCCAGGTCAGGGCAGGTGTGGTACCGTAATGTCCTAGTGTCCGTGGTGAGTCCAAAGGAGAGGCCCGATAGTGGAGAGCAGGATGGTGGTGGCAGGAGTGAAGCGGAGGCAGGAGTCAGGTTCCAAATATCTGTGGCACAGGAGAAAAAGTAAATAAACAGTCCAAAAAACACAAGAGCGAAAACAGACAGGTTGAGTCGGCAGCGAGACTAACATGGTTGTCTTGACTATGATCTGACGATGAGTGGAAAGTTTGACCGGGTCTTAAAGGCTGAGGTGATTATGGTGAATGAGCTGCAGCTGGAACCCTGACTCCCGCACACCAGACTTCACTCCTGCAATCAAGGACAGACAGAGGGGAGGGGGAGAGCAGAGAGAGAGCTACCTAGCAGCAGTAGGCCTAACACTCCTAGGATTATCTGGTGTCTTTCCACATGCTGGGGACTTGTCAGATGAAACAGGAACATTAGCTAGAGTGACCTCTTGAAGGTTAAAGCAGGGGCAGTCCAAAACACCTTCCTCCCTTTTACACAGACATGAAATGTCTCTGTATTTCATTTGGCCGGGTGTCAGACTGATAGCTTGGTGGATTCTCATAGTGCCTTTTATGGCAGCTATTGCAGGTACCTCAGGCTTTGATTCAATATCCCTCTCTGGGATGAAGAACAGCTCGACAGATGAGTTGGGTGGTGTCTCTGACTGTAGCAAAGCACTGGCCCTGTTTCTGGCTCTGGCTTGACTTTTGCCTCTCTCCATTTCTTTCTTTTTGCCCTCTTCTCTCTCTCACTGAGCTCATTGACACCCTTCTTCTTTCCAGTCTCTCTGTCTTTTTTCCATTTGACCCTTTCTTTCTCAAGGTACTTTCTTCTTCTGTCTGGGTCAGCATCACGACGTTCCCGATATCTCCTTGCTATCTCAGCTCCTTTTGATCTCATTCCTTGAAAAAAAGATGATTCAAAATGTTCCCTTACACACTTTAATTGGCAGTCCCGGTAAACTAGGCTTGCATTATCAAACTAGGTTTGCTGATACCGTTATCGCCAAAAAAATTGTCCATATTGTCCATTCTTACTATGTATAGCATGTACTCAGTGGCGGCTCCTGAAAAAATTCTCAGGGGGGGCAATTTTTCTGATGATTTAGGTGACCTACACACATTTAAAAAAAGATATGTCCAGCAACAACATGAAGACAGGGGCAGCATATAAGTCAATACCAGAAGCATTTATTGACTGATCTCAAAAGTGTTGGCTTACAAAAGAAAATAAGTTATCACAGTAAAAATAATCAAGGGTGTTCTTTCACATTCCTCAACACTGCATGAACAATATGCATTTCCATAAAACACCTCATCTAATTGTGCCACAAAGTTGACAAGTCCAAGAAAATACCAGGGTTGGTGGAGCCCTCAGTTTCATCTTTGCCTCGCAAAGCTAACTCAAACACTCCGCAAAACTTCACACACTGGATTAGCCGGCTGAGGATGTGGCGGTTCTTGCTAACCTCATCGTTGTGGCGGCGGACAGCTAGCCTGTATCCCTCATCCAGTTGAGTGGCAATGTTCACTCTCCCCAAAGCAGACAATCTCAAACAGCTATCCATGTGGGTCTTTGACAGCTCATGTTTCTTAATCTTTTCTGAAAGATGGTGCATGTCCGTTACACCAGTCGCTGTCCAAGCGGTGCTGTCTGCCGTGCCGCCTTCAGGGTGAAAGAGTAAGCAGGGGTAGCAGAAGACTGCATTAGCTACATTCGCAGCCTGCTAGCCAGGTTTTTCGTTCGTACCAATTTTTGGAAAATCCTCGGGTGTAGGACTTTCCCCCTTTAGTAGAAACCTGTTGAATTATTACATTTGGTCTGGGAGGTCCTAATTGTTTCATTGCCAATTTATCTTGATTTGTTCGCCCGACAAAAAGGAACTTCTTTCAAAGAGACAATCGAGTTGCACTGAACGCTAGCCATCTTGACAGTAGTACGTGAATTGATTGACGCTGCTACCCGCTCTTTTCTTAGTTACGTTCATGGTTATGTTACGTGATGACGAAAGCGCGTAAGTGCAAGCCCTCCCCGGAACCCATAGAGATTGTATTGAAAGCTCTGATATTTGAAAAAAAAAGATTTTACATGAGAGTCTATGAAAGACTTCTGGGGCGATTTTCAACCTGACTGAAATCGCCCCCAAAAAGGGGCGGGGCCATTTGAAGCACGACTTTAGCCTGATTGGACATTTAGTGGCAGATCAGACGTCTACATTAGAACACTGATAACTACTGTTGCCGTGATATAATTGATTAGAAAAAAATCCCTTCCTTTTCCCGTTTGGCAGTCCGTCGCCCATATCGCCCTAATGAACACACCGCCCCTGCATGTACTGTTATAAAATGTGTGTAATAGCTGTTGTAATATGTGTAACATTATCCGTATGTGGCCTAAACTATGCACATGTCCTTCCTGTCATGAACCATGTCCACCCTGTCATGGAAGGCTTGCTGACAGAGTGGACAATGACAGGGTGGACATTTTTGGCTAATGTTAGCATTTAATGAGCACATGGTGGACCTTCACTTAGCAACATACTACAGTTAGCAAGCTGACTGTGTACTGTTTTACAAATATATTTCAAAGTTCTGATAGGTTTTCTATCAATTGATATTTCACTATGACAGAGTGGACATGTTAAGCTTGACAACATCCAACTACACACATAATATGATGAAAATTATGAAACATAAGTGTAAATACTTACTCTGCAACTAGACACTGCTTCAGCCTTCATTGAAGAAAGACAAAATGCTCGTAGTGATGTCACTGAAAACATCAGTGGGTTTCTTAAAGGGGCAGTTACCCCATAATGACAGGGTGGACAGCAATTTCAGGACACATGCAAAATGTTCAATATGATTATGAAAATACAATATACATGATCAAAATTACTTGTTTTATCAAATAACTTATTGTGGACAGTAAAACCATGTAAAAATTTTTTGATTTAGTATCATTTAACCACTTATTCCACACACTGTAGTTAGCAGAGCAGTGTGTGGGACATGCTCAAAATCACCTACATCCAATGAAAAAAATGTAATAAAATGAAGGAAACCCCTTTTTAGAGACTTATCATTCTACTGATATGTGTGCAAATGTTTGGCCACTTATAATAAGACCTCAGACTTTCATTATTCTGCTCCATTTTCATGATGACTGAGTGAGTCTGATGAGGACACCAAAGGCACCTCATAGTGATACTGACTCATCTACGAGCGTTATGTTTTCTGTTGTTGCAAACAGGAGGACGGGGGAGTCCATTGACAGCTTTGTCACTAGGCTAAGGGAAAAGGCAGCTACATGTGACTATGGTGCTTTAAGAGATGAACTGATCAGAGATAAGATAGTGCTTGGCATAACTGATGAGGACACCCGCAGACGTTTGCTGAGAGAACGTGACCTGACACTGGTCTTGGCAGTGGAGACATGCCGTGCAGCAGAGCTTACTGATATACAGATAAGGTCCATGGAGCTAGAAAGGCAACATATGGACAATGTCAGTGCTACATTCAGGCAGCCCAGTAAAGAAATTCCCCTTTTGCCACAGCTAATACTAATACTACAGCCAACTCTGCGTAGACAACCCCAATGCATGCCGATATTGTGGCATTTCTCATGGACGAGGAAAAAGAACACTGCCCACCCTATGGAAAAATATGCAAATCCTGTGGTACAACTAATCACTTCGGCAAGGGCCTGCATGAAAAGCAAGAGAAAGGAGGGTACAAGTGCACTCCATTGAAATAAACACAGATGAAGGGAACAACAGCACAGAGGATGTATGTGCTAGCGAGTGCATAAGGGCAAAAAGGAAAAAAATGGTTTGTCACTCTGCTACTTAATAATAAACCACAGCAATGCCAGCTAGATTCAGGGGCCACATGTAACGTTATGAGCCTTAAAGATAAAAGGAGGCTCGCGCCCAGAGACAAACTCACACAGAGTAGCACCAAGCTGAAACTGTATTCAGCGCCCAGTTCATGACCTCTTTAGGCCTGTTTGTGACAGAGTGTGTTTACGTGGCCAGAAACACACTCTTGAGTTTGAAATAGTTGAGGCTAGTCAACAGCCATTACTGTCAGGTTCTACATGCGAGCGCCTTGGGCTTATTAACTTCACCATCCCAGCTGATCTTAACATTATAGACAAAGTCCAGGCTGGGCCCCTGAGCAAGGAGACTCTCCTAAGCAAGTACCATGATGTCTTCAACGCACCGGTCGAGTCAGTTCCCGAGAAGTCCACTTTGAGTTGGATGCAGCAATCCAGCCTGTCCAGTGTGCACCTTGCAATGTACCAGTGGCCATGAAAGCAGCTACGAAGGCTCAGCTTGACAAATACGAAGCAGATGGCCACATCATATCCGTCACCGAGCCTACAGACTGGATAAGTAATATGGTTATCGTCAAGAAACCAGACAAGCTACGGATATGCATTGATCCTAAACACCTCAACCGGCCTCTGAGACGTTCACATTACATTATGCCCACGATGGAGGATGTTCTTTACAAGCTCCCAAAGGCCAGAGTCTTCACGCTCGTGGACGCCAGAGATGCCTTCCTGCAGTGCAAGCTTGACGAGCCCAGCAGCTACATGACCACCTTTTGGACACCCTGGGGCGGAAGAGGTGGTTGAAGCTCCCGTTTGGTGTCTCCGTGGCTCCAAGAGGTGTATCAGCGGAAACAGCACGAGCTGTTGATGGGACTCAGTAGCTGGCCCATAGCAGATGACATCCTCGTGTGGGCTGTGGGGTCAGTGATGAGGAGGCAGAATGTGACCTTGGCGCCTAAGCTGCTGGCCCTGATGGTTCAGATGCAGACAGGTCAAGCTAAGGCTAAGCATAAAAAAGCTTCAGTTTAAAGTGCCAGAGGTTCGTTTTCATGGAGCACATCTTGTCCTCCCACCTGATTGAAAGCGGATCCAGAAAAAGTGAAGGCTGTCTTGGATTATGCAGCTTACAAAACAGACAGCAAGTGGATGTTGAACACATCAACCAGGCTGACTACCTCAATGTTACGGACCCAGCACCTTATACAAATCCAGACAGCACACAGACAGGGGACGGGCAACTCCAGGCATTGGGGTCTGCGATTGCTTGATGGGCTGGCCCGACTAACAAGGAAGAAACTGCTTTAGCCACCAGAGAATATTGGCCGAGTCAAGAAGAGCTCAGTGTTCAAACGGAGTATTCAAGGGTCAGAGAGTCGTTATTCCCCGGTCTCTGCGCCCCTGAGATGTTGAAGCGCTCGTGCACTCAAGTCACATAGGAGTTGAGGCCTGTTACAGACAAAGCACGCGACACACTGTATTGGCCAGGAGTGCAGAGAGTGAATCAAAGACTATGTCAGTAAATGCACAATCTGCAATAGATATGCCATTGAGCAACAGAGAGAGCGATGATGTCCCACGAGGCTACCAGTACGCCCCTGGCGAATGGTAAATCCTAAATCTCTTCCAGCACAGTGGCAAAGACTTTCTGCTGGTAGTTGATCATTACTCAGACTTCTGGGAGATTGACCTCACTACGACCTCTCAGCAGAGACAATGATCCAACGGCTGCAAGGCTCGGATTTGCCCGCTATAGCCAGCCAGATAGGGTAATTTCGGTATGTGGACCCCAATTCTCCGGATGTGAGTTCCGAAAATTTGCTGCAGAATGGGAAAATCCCGAGCTCGTCGCTTCATCACCCACGACACCCAAGGAATGCTGAGTCGGCAGTCAAATGCAAAGAACCTCTGCAAAAAAGCTCTCGAGAGGGCAAAGATGCCTGGAAAGCAATCCTGCAGTGAAGCGCAATACCCCGACAGAAGGCATGGATAGCAGCCCGGCCCAGCGCCTCATGGCACGGCGTTTTAAAGCAGCTCTGCCAGTAGCAAGCACTCTCCTGGAGCCATGTGTGGTGACAGACGTGCTGGTGAAGCTTCACGTCACAGAAGACAGGTCTCCAAGTTCATCTACGACAAATCTGCAAAAATACTCACCTGAGCTCGGGGGTGGGTGACAGGTGCTAATGAAGCCACTACCAGGGGACCGGGTGCCGGGCCTTTGGAGACTTCGGATCCTGTGTGTACAGAAAGTGGACCGCGCTCCTACTTGGTCGAACTGAATGGATCACTGTACGTGTCGATAACAGGGTTTGACCTTCGGATTGCTGAGCCAGCAGCTACTCAGAACTCTGATGGTCATTAGGGGCGCGCACATGACAAGACGGAACCCCAGCAAGTCACATGGGGCCTGAGGCACTGGGCGAAGACCAGGGATCACCCGGTCGGCCTCCTAAGCCCATCAATACTCCCCTTAGACAGTCCAGGTGGCTCACGCCTGTGCGGGAGCCCGCAGTCCGCACAAGCCCCCTGTCTTTTCAACGCTGCGGGCGTCATCCCAGTCTCCAAAAATACTTAATATGTAGGTTTCTCATTAGGGATTGTTGACAGACAGTGATAAAAGTGAAGAAAGTATCAAAATGTGTTGTGGTTAACTGAATTTTTTTAAATAAAAAATAATTTAAAAATAATACTAAACAGTGGATGTTGGGAAATTACTACTAGGTTTGTTTTGTTTGGTGAATTGACAGTTCCTGTCCTATTTTAGAAAAGGGAAGATGTTATGGAGTGGAAGATGGCACAATGATGCCATCTGTTGGTAAATGTTAATTACTGCAACTCCAGTGTTTTACCGGTGTGCCTGAGATACCCGGATGTGTTGCAATATACTGAACAAGACTGGTTACTCGCATCAATGCCTCTGTCTCGTCATTTAACATTCAAACGGTAGGTGGCGGCAATAGTCCCAGCTCGGCCATAAAACCTTAAGAAGAAGAAGAAGCAGTAGAACTGTGCTGTGAAGACGATCGCTTTTTGTGTCCGTTTCAAATGTATTACTACAGGTATGTAATAGCGCTTTTAAACTTTCTAATATCTAAAGAACATGTCATAACATGCTGGTTAACAAATCCGTCAATATTATCACCTTGGTGAAGGTTTTATGAGTTATGTTTGTGTCAAACCGAGTAAAGAACGTGATAAGTCACATCGCCAAGAACTGGGTTTGGCATGAGTGAATTAATCTACATTATTTCGTCAAGATAATTTCATAAAGAATGCATTTATTTGAGATTTCTGAATTCGTTTTACATGTGGTTGTTTTTTTTGGATACATTGTTTTTTAACGGTAAAATGGCAGCACCTCTCGGTCAGCGTCAACGGACTTCAGCGCAGGCAGTGCGAGTCATCCGAATGATTCATTCACGGTTGCAACTGTTTTCAAGCTGAATGTAATGGTTATCAGTTTTCTTTACATGTGTAGTAATATTCAGACCACATTCAGTTGCCTACCGTCAGCAAACGTAATAATAAACATAATAATATATCCAAAGCAACTTACAGTTATGCGTTTATACATTTTTATGTAGCGGGTGCGGTCTGTGGGGATCGAACCCGCTACACTGGCGTTAAAAGCACCATGCTCTACCAATTGAGCTACAGGGGACCACATTAATGATGGTGTTGAAGTCGTGGGTGAACAGGAAGTATTGGGCATGCGCCCTGAGAGGGCCTGTGTTAAAGGTCAGCGTGGAGGATGTGTTGTTGCCTACCCTCACCACCTTGGGGCAGCTCGTCAGGAAGTCCAGGAGCCAGTTGCAGAGGTGTTCAGTCCCAAGGGTCCTTAACTTAGTGATGAGCTTGGAGGGCACTATGGTGTTGAACGCTGAGCTGTAGTCAATGAACAACATTCTTACGTGGAAGGTGTACCTTTTGTCCAGATAGTGCAATGAGATAACATCATCTGTCGTCTTTTTGGAGCAGTAGACTAAGTGGAGTGGGTGGTCCTCCCATGTTTTAAAATTGTATAAACTGCCTTAATTTTGCTGGACCCCAGGAAGAGTAGCTGCTTGCAGCAGCTAATGGGGATCCATAATAAATACAAATACAAAATGCACCCCTTTCCAGTCATGAAATCCATAGATTAGGGCCTAATGAATGTATTTAAATTGACTGGATTTCATATATGAACAGTAACTCAGTAAAAACGTTGAAATTGTTGCATGTTGCGTTTATATTTTTGTTCGGTATGTAGTTTTCTATTTGATTACTTGATAGTTTTTTATTCCTTAAGGTCCTCTGCTCAGGCAGTAGCTGTCAGCCAGCCAGACCATCTATCTAATCTACTTCCCATACTGTACTGTCTTTAATCATCCTAAAAACAGGCGCAATTGATTATGGTCAGTACAGTATAAACTTTAATTAACCTATTTAGCTAGACTGCCTAAGAGCTGTCTGTCAATCATTTTACTAGTTCTTCAAAGAAAGATAAAGGCATTCTTTCTGAAACTCTCTCCTCTCGTGATTGTGTTTTACATTCTCTCTCATGCTGTCTGTGTGTATCTAATCTAACGTAGCAGACGTAACAGTACCCTTCTAGAGATCTGTATCTTTCCGAGTCGGGGGAAAACAGGCGCAATGGATTATGGTCATTGTAGTGAATTACCACGTTTCTGCACTGAACTAGGTTGAATGTTGCTTACTGAGAAACTACAACTCACTTTAACCCAGCGTACCACATACTGTAGTTCCTGACTTGTTCTCTCGTTAATGATTTGATTTCTCTCTAGAAAGACGGCGCGTTAGGCTCACACAAAAAAAAAACTAAATGGAATTCTAGTAATTGAACCGTCGTCAATTGTTTAATAACACAAAAAAATATAGAAACACTGCAACCTTGTACTAAATGGTTTGAGTCATTTATGCATTTATGTGAATTTAAGTGACACACTTTATGTGAATAAATGAATGTTTTGTTGTCAATGATTAGTTACCTGATATATGGAAATTAGATTAACAATAAAAATTGATTATTATTGACAATTATTTTTTGAGAATACAGAAAGTGACAGAACTGTCAAGACAATAACTTTAGTGTCTGTTTGTCATTAATACAGGACTATAATTAGGTCTGAGGCCGGTAACATCAACAGTTCAGGACAAACCCAGCCTGCCTCTCTCCTTCCCACACTGAGTCCAAACCTACAGTCACTGGGTCCTGATTGTGACAGTGGGCCAGTTTGCACTGCAGGATCCAGAGATGGCATCAGTGAAGCTGGAAGAATGCAGTCAAACACTGGAGCTGAATGTCATCATTAAAGATGAAGAGAAGAGGAGGATAAGGTTGGGAAATCTGTTTCTCATGGTAAGAGCAGGTTCTATCTAAGTTTGTTGTTCTGAACTGAGTCTGTGTAGTGACTAACCCTTGTGATAGTGTGTAGGAATGATATGACTCATCATTTTCATGACTTTTTCCCCCTTTTGGTTTTGACTCTACCCAGTTTTAGAATAGTTTTAATCCCCTTTTGTAATTGTACAGCCTACTTATTAAATGAATTCATATGTCTTATGGTACAGCCGGACACACCCCTCAGAGCCTGGTTCCTCTTTAGGTTTGTTTCCGAGGTTGCTACCTTTCTAGGGAGTTTTTAGTGGTACTGTGCTTCTTGTCTGCATTGCTTGCTCTTTTGGGGTTTTAGGCTGGGTGTCTGTAAAAAGCACTTTGTGACAACTGTAAATTGTAAAAATGGGCTTTGTAAATACGATTGATTGACATGTATATCACACCAACTGACTGTTTCTTCTGATGATGTTCACACAGGAGACCACGTTGAGACATTCTCTACATCCAGAGAGCAACAGCAGGAAGATCACAGAGCTAAGAAGTCTCACCACTGACCACATTGTGAGGAGAGATTTTCCCATGTCTATCAAAGCTAAAAAGACACCTAAAAATACACACAGGAGAGAAGCTTTACTCCTGCTCTGACTGTGGAAGAGTTTCTCCCGGTGTATACCTTAAAAACACATGAGCGCATACATACAGGAGAGAAGCCTTTCTACTGCTCTGACTGTGGGGATAGTTTCTCTCAAAAGAGCAGCTTTAAAGCACACCAACAAATACATACAGGAGAGAAGCACCTTTCCTGCTTTGTGGAAGTTCCGATGTTATATAAATCTTATCGAAACTGAAGTTATGCAGCTATGGAAGCCTTTACCTCTTCACAGCTTAGCAGAAAGTTTATCGACCAATACAAATCACATGAATTAACACACCTTACGAAAATATGCCATACATTTGTGTTAAATATAAACATCATTTAAATAAAATATCATTAGCTTTACAATCATTACTATATTTCTGGTTTGGTCTAATACTTCTAAAACATCAGCAGCCAGCTGTCTGAGACTACACAGGAAAGCCTTACTCCTGCTCTGACTGTGGGAAGAGTTTCTCCCGGTGGATACCTTAAAAACACATGAA